>NC_092051.1:49381535-49619035 GCF_003086295.3 Arachis hypogaea
TGCAGAATGTAAAGAGAAGATGGAAATCAGAATTGGGGGATTCATTGGGTTATAGGAGATATGAGATCTCCGAGAAACGTTTATCTCTATCTCTTCCTCAAGCAATGCGTTCATTGAATTTTGCTTGGCAATCTTATATGATTGGATCCCAATCCCTTGGCTCACCAATTCTCTCTAAAAATGAACAAATTCCCAATCCTTGGTTTAAATGTTCATAAGAAGAGATGATGCTCGATCACTGAATTATACCACACAGTTTCATGAACCACAATTTGGTAGGATTACATGTCACAATATCCATCCAAACCCCAATCCAATTCACTGTGAGAAAGCTTCTCTAGCATGAATCCTCCATTCCTTTCCCAAGGTTCCGAAGGATTCCAATTATGGGTAGTTTCTTTCCAAGACAACTACCCAATGGAATTAGATCGAGAAGCTTTCTAACAAAATTCAAGAGAAAAGATTGAAGAAGAAGATAAACTATTATTGATTCATTGAATTACATAGAGCCCAACCATGAAGGGGGTTTAGTGGTATACTCTGAATTCAATTACAAGATATGAAAACTAGCTAAAAGTGAAGGTAAAAGCCAAAAATCCCTTTCTACTTAATTCTATCCATTTATACACTTTCTATATGAGCTTCGTTGTGTTCTTGGCTTTGAGGCTCTCCCTGTTCCTTTTGCTTTGTTTAGATCCAAATCTTGATGAGCTGCTGATCCAAATTCTGTAACATATTGGCACTAGTGATAATAAAAATGGACAACTCAATAAATTGAAATTTCGATCATCAATCCTTCAGGCCCAATCCATAAACCATGAATTCAATGGGTTTCATACCAGAAGGAGTTTAAGTAATGTTGTGCTCAAATATAACTTAACACATATTTTGGTCCAGAAACCTTTTCCAAGAGTGGCGTTTAAGTTGCAGTTTAAGCTTAAACTGCAACTTAACGCCAGACCTCCATGAGGCTTTGTAGAGCACGTTTAAGCTTCAGTTTAAGGTTAAACTGAGCTTAAACGGAAAGGAAGAAGGCAGCCCTAGAAGTATTAGTCGAAAGTTTAGCCAGTTAATAAACTGAAGCTTAAACGTGGATATAGGAAGGGCAGCCCTGGAGGTCGAACACGTTTAACCTCCAGTTTAAGGTTAAACTGGAGGTTAAACGTGGAAATGGAAGGAGGCATCCTGAGGTCGAACACGTTTAACCTCCAGTTTAAGGTAAACTGGAGGTTAAACGTGGAAGCTTAGAAGAGTGCCCTGGAGGTGTCGAACACGTTTAAGCTCCAGTTGAGGTCAAACTGGAGCTTAAACGTGGAAATGGAGAGAGCAGCCCTGGAGGAGAGTTCTTGGTCGAACACGTTTAAGCCCAGTTTGAGGTCAAACTGGAGCTTAAACGTGGAAATGGCTCCCTGGTGCTTTTCCATTCTGGCGTTTAACCTCAGTTTGAGGTAACTGAGGTTAAGTGGAATCCCTGAGTCTTTCATTCTGGCGTTACTCCAGTTGAGGAACTGGAGGTTAACGTGGTGTTCTTGGTGAGACTTTCATTCTGGCGTTTAACCTCCAGTTTAAGGTTAACTGGAGGTTAAACTTCAATTCCAGCATTCCTTAGCCTTCATGATTCTGGCGTTTAAGCTCCAGTTTAGGCTTAAACTGGAACTTAAACTCCCATGTGATATTTAAGCTTCCTTATTGATTTTGTTGCTTCCTTGCTTAGCCTCTTCTTCCCTGAAATCATCCAAACAATACATCAAAGTCTTGCAAATTTCATGAGAAATCTTCCATTCATAGCATTCAAGTAATATAACTAAACTCATGGAATTTGCATCAAAATCATATTGTTTGGATGGTTCATTGCTTTGTTCTTCATTTAACCATTTTTGGTTACTTTAAGCTCAAGAAAATGCATAAAACCACTAAAACTAACAGAAAAATACTAGTGAAACTAGCCTAAGATGCCTTGGCATCACAAACCAAACTTAATACTGCTTGTCCTAAGCAAGTCCTGAGTTATTTAAGAAAAAGTATGAAACAGAAAGCAATTACATTGGCTATATTAGCAAGCATTTGAAGTTCATCAGAAGGGTTTTATGCAGAAAGTTGCAGCATCACTTTTTCATTCTTATCAGGTAAGATTATCACTTTTTCATTGCATCCATCAAACACTGCTATGGCCTCTTGTATTCTTATGTCCTTGGCACTTTCCTCTTCTTGTTTTTCTTTTCTTTTTCTTAGAGCTTCTTTGCTCCTTTTTTTGCTTAGTGTCATGTGTTGCACAAGCCTTTGGCATTTTCTTTTCTTATCAGTGCACTACACATATCCACTCTAGGCATTTTAGTTCACATTTCTTCTTGAGACATGGTGCCTAGCACCTCTTTGTGTGACTAAATGTTTTGTATTTAGGTTGCTCTTGATAATGGACTTTGTTGATAATCCGGGTTAGTTAACCCAAGTTACAAGTGTTGAAACACTCCTCAGAACCTATTCATCCAAGCATATCCTTAATACATAAACACCACAGGCATTTGTCTCAGAAGTTCAAACCATTGGTGCTAGCTTATTTTCTCAATTTTTTTTCTTTTGGTTGCCCTTTTTCAGTGGCTTTTTCTTCTTCTTTTCTTTCTTTTCATGGCCAAAGACATTTATTCATCAAGATCCATAGACAGTTTTCAATTTCTACACAAAGAATGATAATTCTACACTCTAATTCCAGTGATCTGACTAAACAATCAAGCATGCATACCACCACTTAATTCTACTTGGTTTGTCACTAATTTAGCCAAGTTACTTTTGTTCAAACTTTCTTTTATTTTGGAAACAGAACAAGCATGGCAAGCACTTGTTTAAGAAGGTGAAGTTATATCCAAACATCTAGGCATTCACTTTATTCAAAGCAATAAACAGACACTCATACTAAAAAAAAAACTCCACACAACACTTAAATGACTTATGATGAAAGAAAGCTCATAAAGACAATCCACCAATGATCATTTGATTATTAAGGAACGAGACCACCTCTTATTTATTGCTTGGTTCTTCTTACTTCTTGGGATCCTGCTTCTTCTTGCTTCCTGCCTCTTTTGACCACTTGTGCTTCCTTTGTCTTTTCTTATGAGCTTTTTCCAGAATCCAGCCTTTTTCATCGTTTCTTCCACTCCTTTTTCAAGGATCATTGCCTTGTTTATTTCTCCTTCTTTCCTCCCTTTGAAATACTCATCAAAAGCTGGGAATGCTGGATCCATCTTGTGTAGATGTTCCCCTATGTAGTTAAGCTTGATTTGCAAACTGATGTTGTAATCAGCTTGGACTGAGTATCTTGCATTCTGTAAAGTGGTGGCTTCCTTGATTGCCAAGACATTGGCATCTTGGTGTTGGCATATGTGGCTGAAGGATTCCTGTAAGTGTAAATTCTGTTCCCTTTGCAGATCGAAGAATCTTGATTCAAAGTTCCTTTGCATATCCATCATTTTTAGGTGAAAGTCCTCTTGTCTCTCCTGAGACCTCATGTATTGTTGAGACATTCCTTCCATGATTTCCTGCATTCTGCTCATATCCATGGGGTCTCTGGGAATTCGTTGTCTTCTTTCTGGAATTGCTTGCTCTTCTTGCTCTTCTTCTCTGTCTTCTCCTTCCTGTCCTTCTTGTTCTGCTTCTTGCTCGGCTTCCACTTGTTGCCCTTCTTCATTTCTTCTTCTTGTATGTCTTGGAGGAGTTGGGCCAAGAGTCATTCTGTACGCAGTTATGGCTAATCCAGGAAATAGCCAATTAGGTCTTTCATCCTCAAGTGGTACTTGGGCATCGATGCATAGTCTAATGATAGTGCTAGGGAAGTGGAGCCAGGATTCAGGGTCACTTTTCTCACTAAACTCTTGTATCTGTTCAGCAATGAGTTTATGAACTTTGATCTCCCCTCCCACCATAATGCAATGTAGCAAGATGGCTCTTTTTGGGACTATTTCTGAAGAGTTTGCAGTGGGTAGGATGGATCTCCTAACTATTGCATACCACCCTTTAGCTTCAGGTGTTAGGTCTCCCCTTCTCAAGACTCTTGGAGCCCCTCTTGTTTTTCTCACCCATTCAGCTCTGATGGCACAAAGGTCTTCAGCAATAGTTGCATAGTCAGGTTCTCATATCATCCTTTCTTCATAACTTGCTTGGCTGAAATGTATGTTTTTCAGGCCAAGGGTTTTCATGATTGCTTTGGGACTGAAGTCAACTTCCACCCCTCTCACATAGCTTTTGTATGTGGGTTTCTTGGTTGGATCCTCCCTTACTGCATTTGCATAAAACTCTTTCACCAGGTTGATGTTGATTTTAGTGATTGGCTTAGTCAGGAGCTCCCACTTCCTCTTTTTGATCTTTTCCCAAACACCTGGGAACTCATCCTTTTCAAGGTCAAAGGGAACCTCAGCTAGTACCGTTTTAGGTCTCATCCATTCGGCTTGAATCTCATGGAAAACTGATCTGTATCTTCATGCATCGAATTCCCTGTTTTCCTCCATTGGCTGCTTGTCTTTTCTTCTTTTGTGGCTAGATGAAGCTGCCATTGGTTCTTTAGTTTTGGTAAGTGACAAGCTAAAGTTGACAAGGTGAAGCAAGAAGTGTTGTTGGAAGTGTGGGGAGGTTGTTTTTGGCAAGAGATAGTTTATGCTATGATGAAGGAAATGTGCATGAAGGAGATTTGGTGGTGTTGAACTTGTTCCCCAAGTGGTTCTTTATAGTGCCCGTAAGTGCAAAATGGACGGCTAGGGTGATTTGTGAAGGGTGGCTTGATGGTAAATATATGAATTAGGGAGAAGGACGAATTGCTTTTCATTTTCTTGGAAGTATTCTGGGTGCATTAGGTTGTACATGTAGCTATCTTTTCTTGCAGAACTTCCTTTTCCCATGTGTTAGTTTCAAAGACTTGTGAATTTTCTTTTTGACCAAGCACCGTACCTCCCTTTGTCTTTTTCCTCCATTTTTGTCTTTTCTTTTGTACCTGCACAAACAAACAAGTTTGCTATCATTTTTCGGTCCATGTGAATTATGAATAGTACTTGCACATATAAATCAATGATTGTCTTTATGAGCTTATAGCCGTGACTTCTACATGTATGCACACTTATTATTTGGACACCAAACTTAGTGTTTGGTCAAGTCTCCTGATGACATGAAATCCATATTGGTTGTCCTTAATGAATGTGCTTAATTCTAATAAATCATAGTCACCTTGGCTCTTTGATTCTAAACAAATTTACTACCCTAAGTAATTGAAACCAAAGCATTAAAACATGCGAATGGTATACTTGTCATGAATTTCGAAATCCAGAGGACTTCGTGCTTTTCATGAACCGTGTTCAAAGAGGAACACCAAACTTAATCTTTGGTTGTGCACTAAAAATTGAATGCATTTTGAATAAAATTTGGGGTGCCTTCGGGCACACCAAACTTAGAGGCAAATTGCATTTTACATGCAATGTTTAGTGCACTCTTTCAGCAGTTGTCCTGAGGATTCAAGTTCATGCATAAGAAACCATGCTTTATTAGATGCACAACAAAACAAAAAAAGTAAGGATATTAAAACATGGGTTGCCTCCCATGAAGCGCTTCTTTAACGTCACTAGCTTGACGGTTGTCCCTTGTTAGGGTGGATTGTAGTGCTTGACGTCTTCTCCTCTCACTATGAAAACGTCCCCACTTGACTCATTCATGACTTCTAAATGTTCCATAGAAAGAACTTTCCTGATTGTGAACACTTGAGGGAGCTGGGAAGGAATGGTTTTGAGGCCAGGTGGGATTGGCAGATAATGACTTGATATCACGTTATCTCCCGGAGAAAAGCCTTCAGTGGGAATTTTCTTGTTTCTCCACCCTCTTGGCAATCTCCCTATCACTTTTCCCTTTCTCTTGAGGATTTCTTCATTGACCCTTATGTCAGGAGGGTCCTTCTGATTTGTTTCCACTGATTCTTGTGGCTTTAACTCTTGCAACTCTTGTTTGCCTTCCAAGGACTGTTTTAGAGTTTCAGCTGCTAGATTACTTTCCTCCAAACACAGATGGCTACTATTATCCTTAGGCTTTTCAGGTTCTGGTTCAGGCTCAGATGTAGGTTTGAAAACTTTGAAAATGAGTTGTTCATCATGTATTCTCAGAATTAGCTCTCCTTGTTCTACATCTATGAGCGCTCTAGTAGTGGCTAGAAATGGTCTGCCCAGAATGATAGGGTGTAAGTAGCTTTCCTCCATGTCCACAATGACAAAGTCTGTGGGAAAGTAATAATCCCCCACTTTCACCAGCACATTTTCAACCACCCCTTCAGCTTGCTTCTGAGTTTTGTCGGCCAGTTGTATGATTACATCAGTGGATCTCACCTCATTCAGTTGTAGCCTCTTCATAAGAGTTAGAGGCATCACATTTATGCTAGCTCCTAGATCACAGAATCCTCTGTCAATTTTTGTTTCCCCTATGATGCAAGGGATATGAAAACTTCCTGGGTCCGTTTTCTTGGAGAGTGTGTCCTTCTTGATGAGAGCACTGCATTCTTTGTTCATTGTTACCGTTTGTCCTCCCTTCAAAACTCTTTTCTTGCTTAACAATTCCTTTAAATACTTGATGTGTGTAGGCATTTGATGGAGAATCTCAAGAAAGGGAATATTGACATGGAGAGAGTTAAATGTCTCTAAAAACCTTGAATAGGTTTTCCCTTTTTCACCTCCTCCTAACCTCTGAGGAAATGGTGCTTTTGGTTGGTATATTTCCAGCATGCCTTTTTGCAGTTCCTTGGCTTGCTCAGTTCCACTTTCCTGCTTAACTTCTTCCACACCTTCTTTCAAGATTTCTGGCTCCTGCTCTGAGGGCCTGATTCCTTCTTCTTCTGAAACTTCCTTCAATATGGTGATGGCCTTGCATTCTTCCCATCTCACTCTCTTTTGTTCCCCTTTAGGATTCTTTTCTGTGTCACTAGGGAACACTGCAGTTGATTTGACGGCCTGTTGAGATAGCTCTCCTACTTGAGACTCCATCCTCTTGAGCTTTTCACCATGGTTTCTTAAGGTAGCTCTCACATCATCCCTGAAGCTTTTCAATTCGGTTATGTCTTGACTCATGGTTGCCATCATTCCTTCTATCCGGTTTAATTGATCTTGAAATTGTTGGTTCGGATTAAGTTGGTAGGTTGATTATTTTGGCCATGATATGATGGTTGGGGTAAGTATTTTGTGTGGCTTGGTATGATCTTTGGTTGGAGTTTTGGTATGTGGAATTGTTATGTTGGTTGTGGTTGTAAGGTTTGTGGTTTTGTGGTTGGGTTTGTTGGTTCCCCCACCCAAAGTTTGGGTGATTTTTCCATCCTGGGTTGTAAGTGTTGGAATTTGGATCATATGATTGCCTTTGTTGGTTTCCCACATAGTTGGCCTCTTCCCAATCACCTCCTTCAATGCTTACTTCCTCTTGATCTTGTGTGTGTATTGCAGCCACTTGCTTTGTTTCTAATTGCCTGGTAAGCTCTGCTAGTTGCTTGGCAAACACCTTGTTTTGGGCTAGAATTGTATCAACATGGTTCAGCTCCATGACTCCCTTAGTGTTGTGCCTTTCTGATGCATAGTAGTACTCATTCTCAGCCACTGTCTCAATCACTTCAATGGCCTCTTCCACAGTCTTTTTCCTGTTCAATGAACCTCCTGATGAATGGTCTACAGCCTTCCTTGATTCATAAGAGAGTCCATCATAGAAAATATGCAATTGCACCCAATCATGGAACATGTCTGGTGGGCATTTCCTTGTCAAATCCTTGAATCTCTCCCATGCCTCGTAGAGAGTTTCACCATCTTGTTGTCTAAACGTTTGAACCTCAGATCGAAGCCTATTGACCTTTTGTGGGGGGTAGAAACGTGCCAGAAACTTGCTTTCCACCTCATCCCATGTTGTTAGACTCCCCCTAGGGAATGATTCCAGCCACTTAGCTGCTTTGTCCCTAAGTGAAAATGGGAACAAAAGCAGTTTATAGGCATCTTCCTGGACTCCATTAGACTTCACAGTGTCACAAATTCTCAGGAATTTTGTGAGATGTTGGTTTGGGTCTTCATTAGCACTTCCACCAAATGAACAATGATTCTCCACAAGTGATATTAGCTGTGGTTTGAGCTCAAAATTGTTGGCCTGAATGGGTGGTTTCTGGATGCTGCTACCACAATTCCCAGAGGTTGGGTTTATCTATGAACTAAGAACCCTCCTCTCAGGAATGGCATTGTTTCCATCAGCTCTCTCATGGTTGTGAACTTCTCTATCCATGTTGAGGTCTAGAGCTTCCTCAAAATTATCCTCAGATTCTCCTTCAGATTCCTCTTCTCCCACTACTCTCTTCCCTCTTGCTTCCCTTCTCAGTCTATGAAGGGTCCTCTCTGGTTCGGTATATGGAGGAGTTGATGTCTCTCCTCTCCTACCTGTCATACAAGAACACAGCACAGGCACAAACAAGTGAAATACTCTTGGTTAATGGAAGAGTATGGTTAGAGCAATTGAGGAATTAATTCAAACAGTTAGTGAGTCAGTGAGTTAGTTGCTTGAATTTAAAGGCATAAAGAAAGAAAACATGTAACCGAGTGCAGAAATTAAAATTCAACAAGTAACTTGAACAGAATTAACAAAGCAAGAGAAATTGCTCAATCTAGTTAGCTTCCAATTGGAGAATTGTCAATCGAAGACCAATCCCCGGCAACGGCGCCATAAACTTGATGCGCATAAACTAGTTATGCTACGATTTAGGAAGTTGCACGATCGGCAAAATTCCTTCCGACAAGTGCACCGGTTATCGTCAAGTAAAAACTCACAATAGAGTGAGGTCGAATCCCACAAGGATTGGTTGAGTGAGCAATTCGGATTAGAAGTGTGTTCTAGTTGAGCGGAATCAAATTGAGATGAGAATTGCGGAATGTAAAATTGGCGGGAAAAGTAAATGACAAGAAAATTAAATGGCGGAATCTTAAATTGCATGAATTAAAGAGCAGAAACTAAATTGCTGAAATTAAAAGGGAATGGGGGTTGATTGCATGAATTGAGTTGCAGAATGTAAAGAGAAGATGGAAATCAGAATTGGGGGATTCATTGGGTTATAGGAGATATTGAGATCTCCGAATCAACATGTTTATCTCTTCCTCAAGCAATGCGTTCATTGAATTTTGCTTGGCAATCTTATATGATTGGATCCCAATCCCTTGGCTCACCAATACTCTCTAAAAATGAACAAATTCCCAATCCCTTAGTTTAAATGTTCATAAGAAGAGATGATGCTCGATCACTGATTATACCACACAGTTTCATGAACCACAATTTGGTAGGATTACATGTCACAATATCCATCCAAACCCCAATCCAATTCACTGTGAGAAAGCTTCTCTAGCATGAATCCTCCATTCCTTTCCCAAGGTTCCGAAGGATTCCAATTATGGGTAGTTTCTTTCCCAAGACAACTACCCAATGGAATTAGATCGAGAAGCTTTCTAACAAAATTCAAGAGAAAAGATTGAAGAAGAAGATAAACTATTATTGATTCATTGAATTACAATAGAGCTCCCTAACCCAATGAAAGGGGGTTTAGTGAGTCATAGCTCTGAATTCAATTACAAAGATATGAAAACTAGCTAAAAGTGAAGGTAAAAGTCCAAAAATCCCTTTCTAACTTAAATTCTATCCTATTTATACACTTTCTATATTGAGCTTTCTGTTGTGTTTCTTGGGCTTTGAGGCCTCTCCCTGCTTTCCTTTTGCTTTGGGTTTATGATCCATAATCTTGATGAGGCTGCTGATCCAAATTCTGTAACATTCATTGAGCCAACTTAGTGATAATCAAATAATGGCACATGACTCAATAAATTGAAATTTCAGACTCATCAATCCTTCAGGCCCAATCCCATAAACCATGATATTCAATTGGGTTTCATACCAGAATGAGTTTAAGTTAATGTTTGTGCTCAAATACTAACTTAAACCACAATATTTTTGGTCCAGAAACCTTTTCCAAGAGTGGCGTTTAAGTTGCAGTTTAAGCTTAAACTGCAACTTAAACGCCAGACACTTCCAGTGAGGCATTTTGTAGAAGCACGTTTAAGCTTCAGTTTAAGGTTAAACTGAAGCTTAAACGTGGAAATGGAAGAAGGCAGCCCTAGAGAGTCATGTAGTCGAACACGTTTAAGCTTCAGTTTAAGGTTAAACTGAAGCTTAAACGTGGATATAGGAAGGGCAGCCCCTGGAGGTCGAACACGTTTAACCTCCAGTTTAAGGTTAAACTGGAGGTTAAACGTGGAAATGGAAGGAGGCATCCTGGAGGTCGAACACGTTTAACCTCCAGTTTAAGGTTAAACTTGAGGTTAAACGTGGAAGCTTAGAAGAGTAGCCCTGGAGGTGTCGAACACGTTTAAGCTCCAGTTTGAGGTCAAACTGGAGCTTAAACGTGGAAATGGAGAGGGCAACCCTGGAGGAGAGTTCTTGGTCGAACACGTTTAAGCTCCAGTTTGAGGTCAAACTGGAGCTTAAACGTGGAATGGCTCCCTAGTGCTTTTCCCATTCTGGCGTTTAACCTCCAGTTTGAGGTCAAACTGGAGGTTAAACGTGGAACTCCTTCCTGAGTGGCATTCTCATTCTGGCGTTTAACCTCCAGTTTGAGGTCAAACTGGAGGTTAAACGTGGAATGCTTCTTTGGTGAGACTTTCCATTCTGGCGTTTAACCTCCAGTTTAAGGTTAAACTGGAGGTTAAACTTCAATTCCAGCATTCCTTAGCCTTCATGATTCTGGCGTTTAAGCTCCAGTTTAGGCTTAAACTGGAACTTAAACTCCCATGTGATATTTAAGCTTCCTTTATTGATTTTGTTGCTTCCTTGCTTAGCCTCTTCTTCCCTGAAATCATCCAAACAAATACATCAAAGTCTTGCAAAATTTCATGAGAAATCTTCCATTCATAGCATTCAAGTAATATAACTAAAACTCATGGAATTTGCATCAAAATCATATTTTTTGGATGGTTCATTGCTTTGTTCTTCATTTAACCATTTTTGGTTACTTTAAGCTCAAGAAAATGCATAAAACCACTAAAACTAACAGAAAAATACTAGTGAAACTAGCCTAAGATGCCTTGGCATCAGTGCGCAATCCCCAGAGCAAGTCTTTCATGAAGAACTAGACAGAATAACCCAAGAAGCAAGTCTCCTTAATAATGATAATCTCAAGTCAAGTTCTTCTAGTAATGAGCTTGCATCCGCGAGTGAATTCTCTGAGATCGAAGAATCTTCCCCAAGTGAATACGAAGATGATACGGAGGTAGATTTCTCTCAACCTTCAGTCTATGACTTAAGTGATGAGGAAGACATAGAATGCTTTGATTAGGACATGGATATGTTTGAAGAATCTTGCAAAGAAGTGGAGAAATTCACAGAAGAGCACAAGGGAGTAGAACTCACAGAACCACTGGAACCACCTATCCCAAGGCCATTACCACCCAATACAAGTTTCAAGTGGGTACAATCCTTAACCTTTAACTATGTTTTTCCACTTGAATATGGTTTGCTTAAAATAGATGACCAGCTTAGAGCTCTTTGCGGCTTTAAGAGTAAAAGGGAAATGGCTCGTACTCAGAGCTGGTGCACAAGGTTCAATAAGGTTCCACGCTTCGACTCGAAGTGGACAGATTGGCATCATGATCAATTGGATGGATCTCGGAAAATGTTTGGTCATTCTGGTGAGAATCTAATTTCTAAACCGCCCGGATGGAAAAATATAGATCAAGACGAAGGCGGATTTAAAAGCAAAGTTTGGGATCCTGGAATCTATGCTGACAATCATCACTCCAGGAGCCTGACAATCTGTTTGAAGCTGCTAAGAAGCTTCACATGCCTAGTTTGGGATCCCGGAGGCTATTGGCGTTCCAAGCATTGGTGGAGATTTCTGGATGAATTTAAGCATAAGCCGCCATAACAGGAAGCTCATCCAATGTCCAACTTAAGGACTTTAACTAAAAGTGCTAGGTGGGAGACAACCCACCATGGTATGATCGTTCCTTTTTCAATTTTTTTTATTTAGTTTTATTTGTTTTCAAGTCTTATTTCATTTTATTATATTGAACCTGGAGTTTTACATCGCATTCATATTGATCATTGCATTATGCATACTGCATAAAAAAAAATGGGTGCGCGACGCGACCGCATCATTCATGCGATTGCGTCAAGTTGCGAAAAATACTTCCCACGCGACCGCGTCATTCACGCGGCCGCGTGATCTGGAGATCGGCGTAAAGATCCAACGTCCAGAAAGTTAGGCTGGAATCGTGCAGCCATTGTGCATTTCACACAAACGGCCCACGCGATCGCATCCCCGACGCGATCGCGTCACTTGCAAAACATCAATCCCACGCGACAGCGTGAGTGATGCGATTGCGTCGCATGGATTACATAACACCCTAAAAGGAGACAGAGAGTTGCACTGAAACGATGCTGGATTCGTGCATTTAGCACAATTTCCAGCGACGCGATCGCATGCCCCAGGCGATCGCGTCATTCACTCTTTTAGCTATTCCATGCGATCGCGCCACTCACGCGATCGCGTCGACCCCCATTTCACTCCAGCCACGCGACCGCGTGCCCCACGCGATCGCGTGGATTCAAATTTATAACCCCCTAGTCACGCGAACCCTACCATTCGCGCCCCCCCAAACCCTTCTCCTTCCTCTCTTCTTCTCCGATCACACCACCACCACCCAGCCACCATCACCGACCGACTGCCACCCCGCCGACCACCCAGACCCCGCCGCCACCCACCCCCTTCCTTTCCCCCTTCTTTCTTCTTCTTCCTTCTTCTTTCTTCCTCACCGCCCCTGCCCTCCTCCGCAATCACCACCACCACGCCGCCATCACCGCCCAGCGCCACCCACTCCCCCTTCCTTCCCCTAACCCCCTACCCCATTACCCCTACCTTTCCCTCCCTGCCCCCGAACAGCAACCGCCGCCGCGCCACCCTCCTCTGCCGCGCTAGACACCACCGCCACCATCCCCAGCCACCTCTCTGCCCCACTCTCCTTAATTCGCCTACTAGGTTCCGACGAACGCCGCCCTTCTATCGATTTGTAGTTAATTCATATTTTTCTGTTTATGTTCATATTTAGGCTAGTTAGATATGCATGTTGTAGTGGATTCTAGGTTGTTAGGTAGCCTAGGATGTGGTTAGTGGATTTAGGTCTGTTTAATTACACTGTTCGTGTTTCTTGTTTTATCAATTTGCAATTCTGCTGTTGCTGTGAAGTTCGTAATGTTCATATGCTGCTCTTCAAGTTCATGCTGCTATGCTCTTTCTTATTCATACTATTTAATTGCAGCTTTAATTTTGATTCATATGCACTATTCTGTTGCTGTTTATTTTCTGGGACAATCCAATTTTAGCCGGAATGCTGCCCAAATTTCTGTAAAATGTTTCCATTCATGTCTTGGTTTTGACATTTTCAACTGTGCTTTCCTTAGATTTAACCAAACCAATTCATGAATGCCAGGGCAAGCTTTCTCATTCTCTTTGATTTTCTGGTTCATAATCTGCATTTTTTATGTTTAGATTCCAATTTTTTGCTATTTATATATCTATCTGAATCATCATCAACCTAATTTCCTTATTTGGTTATGAGTTACCTGTAGCCTTTAATTGTGAATGCTTGTTACTTAGAAACTTATCCTTATGCCACTTACATTAACCCACTTTTTACTAACTCACTAATTTCAACTTCTTCAACTCTTTTTCAATTATAACCAACCTAACCTTTCATGCTCTCTCTTCTTGGTTTTTCACTTTCTCCTTAACCTTCTAACCATGGCATACTGATAATTTTTCCTAATTAACATGCCTTCTATTACATTTTGGATTGTGAATTCTTCTTTTCAGACTTTTAACTCCTATACAATCCTTAATGCACATTTACTTAACTCATTTTCCTTATCCTATTGCTCCTTTGCCACTTTGTGTTTCTTTTGACTATTTGCCTACTTGTTTTCCTGTTTTATTATATCCTGGTTTTCTGTTTTTCAGGATGTCTGCCACCCAGAGAAAAGGAAAAGCAAAGGCTACTACTGGCAAACATAAAAGAGGAGAATCCGCTATGTCCATCCTGGATATCATGCACGATGACTCCTGGCGAGAGAAAAACTTTACTCCGCAGGAGAAGGCCGACCAGCTACTCCCTGCTACTGATCCAGTAAAGTTTGCAAACCGATACTGTGAGCTGAAGTATCCGGTGTTTGCAACCTCCAGGAACCTACACCTGGAGAGGACTTTGAAGATCCCAAAAGAACTCCAGCAATACACCTCTGATCATATCAAACAAAGAGGCTGGTTCTTCCTGGAGAGAAACCTGACAGAGGTCAATGCATCTTGGGTAAGGGAATTCTACTGCAATTACTTCAAGACTTCCCTAGATGCAGTGAACCTAAGAGGGGAGCAGATTCTGGTCACTGAAGAGGCCATAGAGGATGTTCTGAAACTTCTGCCTAAATCTGATCAGCTGGATGGTTATCAAAAAGTTGAGGAGGACATGCGCTTCATGAAGTTTGATTGGGATGCAGTCAAGGCCAGGATAGCCCTTGACCCAACCGTTCCTTGGATTATGGGTCCGAACACTACCATGCCAAAGGAAATCAAGCAGATTTACTTGAATGATGAGGCTCGGCTATGGCATCAGATACTTAGCAACTTCATTATGCCGAGTACTCATGAGACTGAGATACCAACCGCTATGATCACCCTCCTATGGTGTGTGATGGAGGGTAAGGACCTGTACCTGCCACGCTGTATCCGGTACTATATGGCCAGGGTCCACGTCCGAGGCACTCTTCCCTTTCCTTATCTGATTACACAGCTAGGCCGTCGAGCTGACGTGCCTTGGGAGGATGCTGATGAAAAGCCACCTGCTAGCAGGAACTTTCTGGCTTTGGGCTACAGACCTCCATTCCTCACTGCTACTGCTGAGACAGCCACACCATCTGCCGGCCCTTCTTCCTTTACAGCTACCCCTGCCACCACCACTGCACCTCCACCTGTCCCAGAGCCCGTCTATCATCTAGTGCACCGCCTGTTTCGACGGCTTGACCAGATGGAGCGTCGCACCAAGCGACGCTATGAGCACCTGAAGCTGATGATACAATCTGGCGACATCCCCTCCGAGCCTGACACACCATCCGAGGCATCTGAGGAGGAGGCGGATGATCACGAGGCAGAGACCCATCCACAGAGCGAGGTTGCGCAGGCAGGCACAAAGCAGGCCACATCACATCAGGAGGCTCCGCCTCAGATTCAGGCTGTAGACCCCGAGATCCCTATCCAGTCAGCACCTCCTTTGTAGCAGGCAGATCCTCAGACCACCACCACAGAGACTCCAGCTACCTGTTCTTTCAGTGATGACACACCTTCACACCCTGCTTGAGTGAGCATCAGGGACGATGCTTCATTTTAAGTGTGGGGAGGTCGCCATCTCTGGCGTACATTTTTTTGGTGAACCACTACAGACTCTCTTTATTTTATTTTGATACTTTTTAGTATTTTTCTTCTTATTTTTATTTTTCTTTTCTCAGTACTTATATATTGCTATTTTTATGTATTTTTACTTTATTTCTGCATTTTGCACTTTAGTTCATATTTTAGCCATTTAGTTTAGTAGCAATTCTAACTCATTAGTTATAGAAATTGTGGATTAATTAGTACAGTTTACCCTTTTTAGCATAAGATAGCTTAATTTAAATTGAAAAATATAAAAAGGGAGTAAACTAGGAACTTGAGCATAATAGAAACAACCCACACCTTGTATATATAGCATTATATGTTAGTTAGTTAACAACATTTCATCAAGGAGAAACACAAACTTTAAAGCCATTCAATATAAATTTTACATTGAGAATAATGGGAACTTTTAATTTTACTTGCATGACATACATAACTGATAAATGATTTTTGAGCTAGAGAACACACAGCCTGTGAGTTTTGAGCTTAATTGTATGGTTACATTCAAACCATAATTTTTATTCCTGTGTGTTCTGCCCTTCTTATTTATTCTGGTGGTCTTTACTTTGTTTTAATCTATATGTCCAATTATAGAATAGAAATACATACCAAGAGAGTGATTGAGGCCATTATTTGATTTTAGCTCACTTATCCCAAAATAGCCTACTTTTTACATCACCCTTGTTAGTCCCCTTGAGCCTTTAAGTCCCTCTTATTCTATCAGCCACATTACTAGCCTTAAGCAGAAAAATAAAATAAAAATCCCAAGTTGAATCCTTGGTTAGTTTAAGATAGAAATTGTGTAATTGTTTAAGTAGGGGAAACCTATTGAGAACATGGATGATAAAAACAAAAGGGTAGAAAAGTTGAAAAGAATAAAATTATTCAAATAAAAGTTTTGGGAAGCATGCTCATGTGAAATCAAAATAATTGAATTACCATGTGCAATAAAAAAAATGTGTTATTTTTTTCAGTATTGGAATAAAGGGGACACAAAAGAATTCCCCAAAATGTGAAATAAAGCAATACACATGGGATAAAAATAATAAACATTGAAACATGAGCATGTAACATCAAAAGTGGGAAAATATAGGAAAATAGGTAAAGAAGCTTTGCTTTACAAAGTATGTATGTTAGGTGAGATCTTAGACTAATTAAGGATTCACTTATTAGCTCACTTAGCCTTATACATATACCCTTACCTTTACCTTGGCCCCATTACAACCTTAACTAAAGACCTCATGATTTTTGGTATGTCTATATTCTATAATTGTTGATTGGTTAGATGAAGAACAAAGTTATAGAAAGTAAGAATAAAAAGAAGAATAAAGTGATTAACCCAATAAACACTGAGTGACTAGAGAGTAAACACAAAATCCAGTGAGGGTTCAATAGCTCATTAACATATATCTCTGCTTGAATTATTAATTGTCTTGCAAGTTTATAAAATGTTTTTCTCTCCCATCTCAACTGTAAAAGTGCTTTATCATTATCTAAGGTTTGGCTATATACATACATATATATATATATATATATATATATATATATATATATATATATATATATATATATATATATATATATGACTCCTTGAGAATGTGAATTAATTCAACTACATGTAAGCTTTATATACAAGTGAATAAAAATTAGAATTGCATGATGCATCTAGGTAGTTGCATTTAGATTAGATTGCATTGCATGGCATTCCACCACTTTAACCTAACATTACTCTTGGACTTAGCATGATGACATGCTATTGTTTAAGTATGGGGAGGTTGATAAACCCATATTTTATGATATATTTTGTGCTTAATCTGAGTGATTTATTCAATCCTTCACCCACTTATTCATATTATTTGCATGGTTTTACTTTCCCTTCTTTATTATGTGATGTATGTGAAAAACATGTTTCCTATGCTTTAAAATTAATTATTTTAATTACCTTTATTTCCATTCGATGCCGTGATTAGTGTGTTGAGTAGTTTCAGATCTTCTAAGGCAGGAATGACTTAAAGGATGGAAAGGAAACATACAAAAATGGAAGAAAAGCACAAACAGAGTTTTTGAAGAAACTGGCAGCCATGCGATCGCATGGGCGACGCGGCCGCATGCCAGCGCAAAAAGGCATCGACGCGGCCGCATGCCAGCGCAAAAAGGCATTGATGCGGCCGCATGACTGACGCGACCGCATGCCTCGAGCGAAACACATCTGACGCGGTCGCATGACTGACGCGACCGCGTGACAAGGAAAACTCCGAATGACGCGACCGCGTGACCCACGCAGACGCGTGACAGAGGCCACGCACCAGAAATTGCAGAAAATGCTCATAGCGAATTCTGAAGCCCTTTTTGGCCAAAATCCAAGTCCAGAAGGCATAGACTAGAGGTTATGAAGTGGGGGAATGCATCCATTCAAGGAGAGTCTCCACTTTAGTTAGTTTTCATGATTTAGATTTAGTTTAGAGAGAGGTTCTCTCCTCTCTCTCCTCTCTTTAGGATTAGGATTTAGAATTAGGATTTTATTCGCTTTCAGGATTATCTCTTTATCAGGTTCAATATTCCCTTTTATTTACTTTTGCAATTTAATTTATGAATTCTTCCATGTTACAGATTACTCTTTTGAATTAATGTTATTTGAGGTATTTCAGTTTAATATTGCTTTCTTTTATTTACATTATTGTTATTCCCATCTGAAGACATTTTTATTCCAGTAGATTTACTTTTCTCCTTTTTGGTCTTGGTTAAGAAATCAGTAACTCAGGAGTTATCAAACTCAAACATGATTGATAATTGTTATCTTTGTTAATTAAATTGAACTTCAATAATCCCAATATTTTCTTAGGAAATAAATAGGATTCGAAGATCAAACCAATTAATCCCTTGACCTTCCTTTATCTTAGTAAAGGTTAACAAAGTGGAATTAAGATTCGATTCTCATCATCATTGATAAGGGTAACTAGGATAGGACCTCCAATTTCTCATACCTTGCCAAAAGTTTATTTATAGTCATTTATTTATTTTACTTGCCATTTAAATTACTTGTTCTTCATTTACTTTATTTGCTAATTAGACTATTCACTTCTCATTCTCAAAACCCCAATTTACAATCTCCATAACCAATAATAAGAACATACTTCCTTGCAGTTCCTTGAGAAGACAACCCGAGGTTTGAATACTTCAGTTATCAATTTATTTAGGAGTTTATTACTTGTGACAACCAAAACGTTTGTACGAAGGGATTTCTGTTGGTTTAGAATCTATATCTACAACGCGACTATTTTTATAAAATTCTTTACTAGCAAAAATCCTAACGTCAGTCACCACATTTTCTTGGAATAGGTTCCATCAAGGAAGAAATTGAACTACGCAAGGATTATGTCTCCAATTCTCCTATCCTATCCTTGTGTGTACACAAGTCTTTCAAAAATTTTGCATACTTTGGAATTTGTTGAATAGCATCAAGGAGTGGTATGGTTACCTCAACCTTTTTGAACACTTGAAGCATGTTCAAATCAAATTCTGGTGTTTTCTTTGCCTTCTTCACCATGGAAGGAAATGGGATAGGAATGGACTCATCCACTATAGCTTTCCTCTTGGGTTCCTTGAGGTTTACTCCTTCTTCCTCATGCCTTTTATCTACCACCTCTTCTTCATGTGGAGCTTCAACAACTATCTCTTCCTCATGAATTTCTTCCATGACCCTTGGAGGTATCTCCTCTAATGTAGTCCCCGACTGTAGAGTGATGGCGTTGAATTAACTAAGCAAACGTGAGCAATTCCAATGAACAAGCAACATTCCACTTAATTCTATTATAAACCAAACAAGTAACTATAACTAAGGCAAATAGTTGAGAAATTTGGTTTTCAAATATGAATAATAAAAACAACTCTTGGCTAGGCATGGAAATTGGGGTCACCATCCTTGTCTAACAACCATATCTTGACAATTATGAGGAACCAAGCTCATTAAGTCTACTTCCAAAAGTCTTAAGTACGTAATATCTACTCCTAGACTTGAAGTACGTCAAATGGATTTGATCACATCAACCCATAAGTCCCAACCTACCTACTAATTAGATTAGTAGTGGGTTGGCGTCAATGAGTATCAAATTGACCACCAAGGGTTCTCAAATCACCAAATCCATTAGACCCAATGACTCAAGTTTACCCAATTCCCTTGGCCTAGGCCAAGAGTGAAGAAGACTACTCCATAATCAAAGTAAACAATTCATCAAACACATGGTAAGCATTAACAAAAGACATGTTTAAAATAGCAATTAAATTGAAATCTACAAGTACCCACTAATAATTATCAACATACAATCATCCAAACAACAAAACTAAACATAGAAATCATCAATGTAACATCAACAAGTCAAGATTCACAACATTCATGAAATGGGTATAAGATGACAATTAACAAGGATTCATAAAACTATCACTAGATATAAGCAAAATTGTAACAAGGAATTCAAATTGAACAATTAAAACTAGTAATTAACAAGATCCAATTCACAATCCAACAAGGGAAGATCAAATTAACGCTAGATCTAGAGAGGAACAAGGGTTTCTCTCTCTAGAATAACAAAGGAACCAAAAACTCTCTAGAATTGTGTCTTAGTGTAAAATGATTGATCCCCCTTTTCCCCTAGCTTCCTTGGGTCTTTTCCATGCAGAAACAGCTTGAAATTGGGCCTCATGAGCCTCAGAAATCGCCAGGCACGATTTCCTTTAATGAGGTCACGTGCAGCTTCCCATGCGTGCGCACCAAGTGCGCGTGCGCATCGATAGGGATCTCTTGATCCGCGCGAATGCGTCCATCCTTGCGCGCCGCTTCCAGCCACCTAAGACACGCGCGTGCGTGGAGTGCGCGGGCGCGCCGATGCTGCTCCTCCCAAGATTTCAATTTGATGAGCGGATATTTTATACGCTTTTTGGGGATAATTTCATATAGTTTAGAGTATGTTTTAGTTAGTTTTTAGTCTATTTCTAGTAGTTTTTAGGAAAAATTCATATTTCTGGACTTTACTATGAGTTGTGTGTTTTTCTGTAATTTCAGGTATTTTTCTGGCTGAAATTGAAGGAGCTGAGCAAAAATCTGATTCAGGCTGAAAAAGGACTGCTGATGCTGTTGGATTCTGACCTCCCTGCACTCAAAGTGGATTTTCTGGAGTTGCAGAACTCGAAATGGCATGCTTCCAATTGCATTGGAAAGTAGACATCCAGGGCTTTCCAGCAATATATAATAGTCCATACTTTGCACAAGGATAGATGACGTAAACTGGCGTTCAACGCCAGTTCTCTGCCCAATTCTGGCGTCCAGCGCCAGAAAAGGATAAAAAACTGGAGTTGAACGCCCAAACTGGCACAAAAACTGGCGTTCAACTCCACAAATGGCCTCTGCACGTGAATTGCTTAAAGTCTCAGCCCCAGCACACACCAAGTGGGCCCCAGAAGTGGATCTCTGCATCATCCATCATAGTCCACTCATATTTTGTAACCCTAGGCTACTGGTTTAGTATTTAAACAACTTTTAGAGACTTATTTTGTATCTCATGACATTTCAGATCTAAACTTTGTATTCTCTGACGGCATGAGTCTCTAAACCCCATTGTTGGGGGTGAGGAGCTCTGCTGTGTCTCGATGAATTAATGCAAGTATTTCTGTTTTCCATTCAAACACGCTTGTTCCTATCTAAGATGTTCATTCGCGCTTAACTGTGATGGAGGTGATGATCCGTGACATTCATCACCTTCCTCAAACCATGAACGCGTGCCTGACAACCACCTCCGTTCTATACACGATTGAATGAGTATCTCTTAGATTCCTTAATCAGAATCTTCGTGGTATAAGCTAGAACTGATGGCAGCATTCATGAGAATCCGGAAAGTCTAAACCTTGTCTGTGGTATTCCGAGTAGGATTCAAGGATTGAATGACTGTGACGAGCTTCAAACTCCTGAAGGCTGGGCGTTAGTGACAGACGCAAAAGGATAGTAAATCCTATTCCAACCGGATCGAGAACCAACCGGTGATTAGCCGTGCTGTGACAGAGCACGTGAGCGTAGTTTTCACTGGAAGGATGGAAGGTAGCCATTGACAACGGTGATCCACCAACACACAGCTTGCCATAGGGGGACGTGCGTGCGTGAACAAGAAGACAGAGGAAAGCAGAGATTCAGAAGACAAAGCATCTCCAAAACTCCAACATATTCTCCATTACTGCACAACAAGTAACTTTTAATTTATGCTCTACTGGTTACTCACAATTCAATTGATAAACATAGTTGACTTCCTGACTAAGATTTACAAGATAACCATAGATTGCTTCAAACCAACAATCTCCGTGGGATTCGACCCTTACTCACGTAAGGTATTACTTGGACGACCCAGTGCACTTGCTGGTTAGTGGTACGAGTTGTGAAAAGTGTGATTCACAATTCGTGCACCAAGTTTTTGGCGCCGTTGCCGGGGATTGTTCGTGTTTGAACAACTGACGAATTATTTTGTTGCTTAGATTAGGAAAAATCTTTCTTTTTTTTTTGGTTTAGAGTCTTTTATTATTTATCCCTTGTTAAAATACTTTAAACTTATAGCTCAGTTATTTAGAACGTGGTGTTTATGTTCATGATAATTGGCTATCATATTTTTTCAAACCTTTTTCAAAAATAATTTTTCTATTAAATCCTGTGCCAAACTTTAAGTTTGGTGTTTTCAAAAATAATCTTTCTAAAAATTTTTGAAGGTCCCATAACTCATTTGGCTAGAGCGTTAATCTGTGTTCTTGGTAATTGGGTTAGAATCTTTTATACTCTTTTCAAAACCTTCTTTTTCAAAAATATTTTTTTTCTATTAAATCTTGTGCCAAACTTTAAGTTTGGTGTTTTCTTATTGATTTCCCTTTGATTTTCGAAAATTTTGGTTTGGTTTTCTAAAAATTTTAAGTTTGGTGTTCTTCCTTCATGTTCTTGTGTTCTTGTGAGTCTTCAAAGTGTTCTTGAGTTTCCTTGTGTCTTGATCTTAAAATTTTTAAGTTTGGTGTTCCTTGGTGTTTTCCCTCCAAAATTTTCAAAAACAAGGAGCATTAGATCTAAAAATTTTAAATCTTGTACTATCTTATTGTTTTTCTCTCTCCTCACTAAATTCAAAAAATATCTTTTCAAAATATCTCCTCTAACTTCCTAACTTCTTATCTTTTCAAAATTTGTTTCAACTAACTAACTAACTTTTTGTTTGTTTCTTAACTTTTTCAAAACTACCTAACTAACTCTCTCTCTCTAATTTTCGAAAATATCTTCCCTCTTTTTCAAAAATTTCCTTTTTTTTAACTAATTGTTTTTAATTTTTTTACGAAAAAAAATTTAATTTCAAAATTCAAATTCTTTTTAGTTATTTTATTTTATTTAAGTATTTACTTCTTATAAAATAAAATAAATAAAAAGATAAATCAGTCCAAGTTATATCCATATATCCATCATGGACATAAGTGGAAATGAACAGTCCAGGAGGACTCTGGGGTCATATTCTAACCCCTCTACTGCTTCATATGGGAGTAGCATATGCATACCCTCCATTGGATTTAGTAGCTTTGAGTTGAATCCTCAGCTCATTATCATGGTGCAGCAAAGTTGCCAGTATTCCGGTCTTCCACAGGAAGAACCTACAGAGTTTCTGGCACAATTTTTACAAATTGCTGACACAGTACATGATAAGGAAATAGATCAGGATGTCTACAGACTATTACTGTTTCCATTTGCTGTAAAAGATCAAGCTAAGAGGTGGTTAAATAACCAACCTAAGGCCAGCATAAGAACATGGAAACAGCTGACAGAAAAATTCCTGAATCAATATTTCCCTCCAAAAAGGATGACACAGCTAAGACTGGACATCCAAGGCTTTAAACAAGGAGATAATAAATCTCTTTATGATGCCTGGGAGAGATACAGAGAGATGCTACGAAAATGCCCCTCTGAAATATTTTCAGAGTGGGTTCAGTTAGACATCTTCTACTATGGGCTTGCAGAAGGAGCTCAGATGTCTTTAGATTACTCAGCTGGTGGATCTATCCATATGAGAAAGACAATTGAAGAAGCTCAAGAGCTCATTGATACAGTTGCCAGGAATCAGCATCTGTATCTAAGCAGCAACCCTTCCATGAATGAAGAGGTTAAAACAGTAACTGCTGAATTCAGTACTGTAAAACAAGCTGCTGAATTCAATCAGCAATTAGATTTTCTAACAAAACAGCTAGCTGAATTCAAAGACAGGTTACAGGAGACAAGGATAGCTAATATACATATGGACGAACAGTTTAAGCAAACGAAGCAGCAGCTATCAAAGCAAATAGCAGAAGAATGCCAAGCAGTTCAATTAAGAAGTGGGAAAACATTAAATACCCCACCTCAAGGCATCAAAAATTCAAGAAATGAGCAACCCACCAAAGATTCCCCTGAGGACAGTAAAAGCCCAGGGAAAAATAATTCTGGCACTAAAACGCCAGAAAATGGGTGGAAGGCTGGCGCTGAACGCCCAGACCATGCCCAAAACTGGCGTTCAGCGCCAGAAACAAGGCAGGATTGGCGTTCAACGCCAGAAATGGGCAAGAATCTGGCGTTGAACACCCAAATGGGGCAGAATCCAGCGTTGAACGCCCAACAGGGGCACATTTCTGGCGTTCAGGCGCCAGGAACAGACGGTGAGCTGGCGTCTAACGTCACTCCAGCTTCTGACTCTGGCATTCAATTGCCAGTGAGGGATCAGACACACACAAGTGCTGACAACAACCCCTCTAAAAAGGCTTCTTTAACCACTAAGGTTGAGGAATATAAAGCCAAGATACCTTATCCTCAAAAACTCCGGAAAGAGAAGCAGGATAAGCAATTTGCTCGCTTTGCAGATTATCTAAGGACTCTTGAAATAAAGATTCCATTTGCAGAGGCACTTGAGCAAATACCTTCTTATGCCAAGTTCATGAAAGAGATCTTGAGTCATAAAAATGAGTGGAGAGAAACAGAAAGAGTTCTCCTCACTGAAGAATGCAGTGCAGTCATTCTGAAAAGCTTTCCTGAAAAGCTTAAAGACCCTGGGAGTTTTCTGATACCATGCATATTAGAAGGTGATTGCACCAAGACAGCTTTATGCGATCTTGGGGCAAGCATCAACCTAATACCTGCATCCACTATCAGGAAGCTTGGCTTAACTGAAGAAGTTAAACCAACCCGGATATGTCTCCAACTTGCTGATGGTTCCACTAAATACCCATCAGGCGTGATTGAGGACATGATTGTCAGAGTTGGGCCATTCGCCTTTCCCACTGACTTTGTTGTGCTGGAAATGAAGGAGCACAAGAGTGCCACTCTCATTCTAGGAAGACCCTTCCTAGCAACTGGACGATCCCTCATTGACGTCCAACAGGGGGAAATAACCCTGAGAGTCAACGATGACGAGTTCAAGTTGAACGCTGTCAAAGCCATGCAGCATCCAGACACATCAACAGACTGCATGAAAGTTGACCTTATTGACTCTTTGGTAGAAGAGATCAACATGGCTGAGAGTCTCGAATCAGAGTTGGAAGACATCTTTAAAGATGTTCAGCCTGATTTGGAGGATTCAGGGGACATGAAAGAGCCTCTGAACTTTCTTCTGAAAGAGGAAAAACCTCCTAAACCAGAGCTCAAGCCACTGCCACCATCCTTGAAATATGCATTTCTAGGAGAAGGTGACACCTTTCCAGTGATCATAAGCTCTGCTTTAAATTCACAGGAAGAGGAAGCACTTATTCAAGTGCTAAGGACACACAAGACAGCTCTTGGGTGGTCCATAGGTGACCTTAAGGGCATAAGCCCAGCTAGATGCATGCACAAAATCCTACTGGAGGATAATGCCAAACCAGTGGTTCAACCACAGAGGCGGCTAAATCCAGCCATGAAGGAAGTGGTGCAGAAAGAGGTCACCAAATTACTAGAGGCTGGGATTATTTATCCCATTTCTGATAGCCCCTGGGTGAGCCCTGTTCAAGTCATCCCAAAAAAGGGAGGCATGACAGTGATTCATAATGAAAAAAATGAACTGGTTCCTACAAGAACAGTTACAGGGTGGCGCATGTGTATTGACTACAGAAGGCTCAATACAGCCACCAGAAAGGATCATTTTCCTTTACCATTCATAGACCAGATGCTAGAGAGACTAGCAGGTCATGATTATTACTGCTTTTTGGATGGCTACTCAGGCTATAACCAGATTGCAGTAGATCCCCAGGATCAAGAGAAAACAGCATTCACATGTCCATCCGGAGTGTTTGCTTATAGAAGGATGCCCTTTGGGCTATGCAATGCACCTGCAACCTTCCAGAGATGCATGCTCTCTATTTTTTCTGATATGGTGGAAAAATTTCTGGAAGTCTTCATGGATGACTTCTCAGTATATGGAGACTCATTCAGCTCCTGTCTTGATCACCTGAAACTTGTTCTGAAAAGATGCCAAGAAACCAACCTAGTTTTAAACTGGGAAAAGTGTCACTTCATGGTGACTGAAGGAATTGTTCTTGGGCATAAAATCTCAAACAAGGGAATAGAGGTGGATCAAGCAAAAATAGAGGTAATTGAAAAATTACCACCACCTGCCAATGTTAAGGCAATCAGAAGCTTTCTGGGGCATGCAGGATTCTATAGGAGGTTTATAAAGGATTTTTCAAAAATCGCAAAACCTCTAAGCAATCTGCTAGCTGCTGACACGCCATTTGTGTTTGACACAGCATGCCTGCAGGCGTTTGAAACGCTGAAAGCTAAGCTGGTCACAGCACCAGTCATTTCTGCACCAGACTGGACATTGCCATTTGAGTTAATGTGTGATGCCAGTGATCATGCCATTGGTGCAGTATTGGGACAGAGGCATGACAAGCTTCTGCATGTCATTTATTATGCCAGTCGCATTCTAAATGATGCCCAGAAAAATTACACAACCACAGAAAAAGAACTACTTGCAGTGGTTTACGCCATTGACAAGTTCAGATCATACTTAGAAGGATCAAAAGTGATTGTGTATACTGACCATGCTGCTCTTAAATATCTACTCACAAAGCAGGATTCAAAACCCAGGCTCATCAGATGGGTATTGCTTCTGCAAGAGTTTGATATAGAAATAAGAGACAGAAAAGGGACAGAGAACCAAGTGGCTGATCATCTGTCCCGGATAGAGCCAGTGGAAGGGACGTCCCTCCCCTTTCTTGAGATCTCTGAGACGTTCCCTGATGAGCATCTATTTGCCATTCAGGAAGCACCATGGTTTGCCGATATTGCAAACTATAAAGCTGCAAGGTTCATACCCAAGGAGTACAATAGAATACAAAAGAAGAAATTAGTTACTGATGCAAAGTACTACTTGTGGGATGAACCCTATCTCTTTAAGAGATGTGCAGATGGAATTATCCGTAGGTGTGTCCCCAGAGAGGAAGCACAGAGAATCCTATGGCATTGCCACGGATCTCAATATGGAGGCCATTTCGGAGGTGAGCGAACAGCCACCAAGGTCCTCCAATGTGGCTTCTATTGGCCTACACTCTATAAAGATTCCCGAGAGTTTGTACGTAATTGTGACAGTTGCCAAAGAGCTGGTAACCTGCCTCATGGTTACGCCATGCCTCAACAAGGGATCTTGGAAATAGAGTTGTTTGATGTATGGGGAATTGACTTCATGGGACTTTTCCCACCATCATACTCAAACACTTATATTCTGGTGGCAGTTGACTATGTATCAAAATGGGTTGAGGCTATCGCCACACCCTCCAATGATACTAAAATAGTGCTGAAATTCCTCCAGAAACATATCTTTAGCAGGTTTGGTGTCCCTAGAGTGTTAATCAGCGATGGGGGCACTCACTTCTGCAATAAACAGCTTTACTCTGCCATGGTTCGGTATGGAATTCGCCACAAAGTGGCCACTCCATATCATCCACAAACCAACGGGCAAGCTGAAGTCTCTAACAGAGAATTAAAGAGAATCCTGGAACGGACAATAAATACCCGTAGAAAGGATTGGGCAAGGAGCTTGGATGATGCTCTGTGGGCTTACAGAACAGCATTCAAGACCCCTATAGGGACCTTTCCATACCAACTCGTGTATGGTAAGGCATGCCACTTGCCCGTGGAACTGGAACATAAGGCCTACTGGGCAACCAGATTCCTAAACTTTGATGCCAAATTAGCAGGAGAAAAATGATTGCTCCAGCTAAATGAGCTAGAGGAATTCAGATTCACAGCTTTCGAAAATGCCAAGCTTTATAAAGAAAAATAAAAAAAATTGCATGACAGAAAGCTGTCATCTAGAATCTTTGAACCAGGACAGAAGGTTCTGTTGTTTAACTCTAGACTCAGGCTATTCCCCGGGAAACTGAAATCCCGGTGGAGGGGACCATACGTGATTACAAGTGTATCACCATATGGTTATGTGGAGCTTCAAGATATTGATTCTGATAAGAAGTTCATTGTCAATGGACAGAGAATCAAGCATTATCTTGAGGGCAACATTGAGCAAGAATGCTCAAGGCTGAAGCTAGATTAAAAGCTCCGCAAGGTCCAGCTAAAGACAATAAAGAAGCGCTTGCTGGGAGGCAACCCAGCCATGGGGCAACAATCCTCTAAGCATTTTGCCCTATTTTTATTTTTATTTGTTTATATAAAGTTCACTGACACTAAGGTAAAGAATCATTTGCATAAGTTTACAGGGTTACAGAAGGAATCTACGCACAAAACAGAGATAGGGAGCTTACTGGCAAGAAAACGCCAGTGAAGGCCATTTTGGGCGTTCAGCGCCCAAAATGGGCATTCAGTGGGCGCTGAACGCCAGTAAGGATAGCTATCTGGCGTTCAACGCCAGAAAAGAGCAACAACTGGGCGTTGAACGCCCAGGAGAGCAGCATTTGGGCGTTGAACGCCCAAAACAGGCAGTGTTTGGGCGTTCAAACGCCAGGATGGTGGGGAGGAGCTCTCCTTCTACCCATCTCCTTCTTTTTCTTTTGCTTGAGGACAAGCAAAGCTCTAAGTTTGGTGTGCTTATCCGTGATCACTAAGATCATGGCCCCTAAAGGAAAACAACCCACTCCAAGAGGAGCAAGGGCGTGATTTAAAGGAACTGAAGCGCCAGAAATTCTCTCTTGAAGGACCAAGCACCTCACAGACTAGAGGAACATCCACTTCCCAAACCTCAAGGTTGTTGAGTTCTAATCTTAGCCTTAACTCTGTGATAACTGTTCTTATTTTAATTTTACCTTAGGAGTCATATAGTAGTAATTAGTATCTATTTTGATTTTATCTCCAATTAAGCTATAGTTTATTTTTCTCATCATCAACAAACATGAATAAAGTAGTAGATCTTTTGAATAAGAAGCAATAAAATTTCGAGTTTTAATAAGAGAAATTCTAATTAGTTAAATGTGGTGGCAATGCTTTCTGTCTTCTGAATGAATGCTTGAACAGTGCATATATCTTTTGAATTTGTTGTTTAAGACTGTTAAATATGTTGGCTCTTGAAAGAATGATGAACATGAGACATGTTATTGAGAATCTAAAAAATCATAAAAATGATTCTTGAAGCAACAAAAAGCAGCAAAGAACAAAGCTTGCAGAAAAAAAAAAAGAAAAAAAAAAGAAGAGAAAGCAAGCAGAAAAAGCCAAAGCTCTTAAAACCAAAAGGCAAGAGCAAAAAGCCAAAGCCCTTAAAACCAAAAG
Organism: Arachis hypogaea; assembly: GCF_003086295.3. Lineage (NCBI taxonomy): Eukaryota > Viridiplantae > Streptophyta > Magnoliopsida > Fabales > Fabaceae > Arachis > Arachis hypogaea. The sequence goes on from NC_092051.1 coordinate 49,410,758, forward strand.
GCAAGGGTAATAAAAAGGATCCCAAGGCTTTGAGCATCAGTGGATAGGAGGGCCAAAAAGGAATAAAATCCTGGCCTAAGCGGCTAAATCAAGCTGTCCCTAACCATGTGCTTGTGGTGTGAAGGTGTCAAGTGAAAACTAGAGACTGAGCGGTTAAAGTCAAGGTCCAAAGCAAAAAGAAGAGTGTGCTTAAGAACTCTGGACACCTCTAATTGGGGACTTTAGCAAAGCTGAGTCACAATCTAAAAGGTTCACCCAATTAAGTGTCTGTGGCATTTATGTATCCGGTGGTAATACTGGAAAACAAAGTGCTTAGGGCCACGGCCAAGACTCATAAAATAGCTGTGTTCAAGAATCATCATACTGAAATAGGATACTCAATAACACTATCTGAATTCTAAGTTCCTATAGATGCCAATCACTCTGAGCTTCAATGGATAAAGTGAGATGCCAAAACTGTTCGGGAGCAAAAAGCTACTAGTCCCGCTAGTCTTCTATTTTATTTGTCTAGTTGCTTGAGGACAAGCAACAGTTTAAGTTTGGTGTTGTGATGAGCGGATATTTTATACGCTTTTTGGGGATAATTTCATATAGTTTAGAGTATGTTTTAGTTAGTTTTTAGTCTATTTCTAGTAGTTTTTAGGAAAAATTCATATTTTTGGACTTTACTATGAGTTGCGTGTTTTTCTGTAATTTCAGGTATTTTTCTGGCTGAAATTGAAGGAGCTGAGCAAAAATCTGATTCAGGCTGAAAACGGACTGCTGATGCTGTTGGATTCTGACCTCCCTGCACTCAAAGTGGCTTTTCTGGAGCTACAGAACTTGAAATGGCATGCTTCTAATTGCATTGGAAAGTAGACATCCAGGGCTTTCCAGCAATATATAATAGTCCATACTTTGCACAAGGATAGATGACGTAAACTGGCGTTCAACGCCAGTTCTCTGCCCAATTCTGGCGTCCAGCGCCAGAAAAGGATCAAAAACTGGAGTTGAACGCCCAAACTGGCACAAAAACTGGCGTTCAACTCCACAAATGGCCTCTGCACGTGAATTGCTTAAAGTCTCAGCCCCAGCACACACCAAGTGGGCCCCAGCACACCAAGTGGGCCCCAGAAGTGGATCTCTGCATCATCCATCATAGTCCACTCATATTTTGTAACCCTAGGCTACTGGTTTAGTATTTAAACAACTTTTAGAGACTTATTTTGTATCTCATGACATTTCAGATCTAAACTTTGTATTCTCTGACGGCATGAGTCTCTAAACCCCATTGTTGGGAGTGAGGAGCTCTGCTGTGTCTCGATGAATTAATGCAAGTATTTCTGTTTTCCATTCAAACACGCTTGTTCCTATCTAAGATGTTCATTCGCGCTTAACTGTGATGGAGGTGATGATCCGTGACATTCATCACCTTCCTCAAACCATGAACGCATGCCTGACAACCACCTCCGTTCTATACACGATTGAATGAGTATCTCTTAGATTCCTTAATCAGAATCTTCGTGGTATAAGCTAGAACTGATGGCAGCATTCATGAGAATCCGGAAAGTCTAAACCTTGTCTGTGGTATTCCGAGTAGGATTCAAGGATTGAATGACTGTGACGAGCTTCAAACTCCTGAAGGCTGGGCGTTAGTGACAGACGCAAAAGGATAGTAAATCCTATTCCAACCGGATCGAGAACCAACCGGTGATTAGCCGTGCTGTGACAGAGCACGTGAGCGTAGTTTTCACTAGAAGGATGGAAGGTAGCTATTGACAACGGTGATCCACCAACACACAGCTTGCCATAGGGGGACGTGCGTGCGTGAACAAGAAGACAGAGGAAAGCAGAGATTCAGAAGACAAAGCATCTCCAAAACTCCAACATATTCTCCATTACTGCACAACAAGTAACTTTTAATTTATGCTCTACTGGTTACTCACAATTCAATTGATAAACATAGTTGACTTCCTGACTAAGAATTACAAGATAACCATAGATTGCTTCAAACCAACAATCTCCGTGGGATTCAACCCTTACTCACGTAAGGTATTACTTGGACGACCCAGTGCACTTGCTGGTTAGTGGTACGAGTTGTGAAAAGTGTGATTCACAATTCGTGCACCACAATTCTTCATGTTCCTCTCTTTTTGTACATGCTTTCCTCCTCTCTTCTAGGTCATTCCTACCCTATAATTCCTGAAATTACTCAACAAATATATCACGGCATTGAATGGCAATAGAAGAGGATTAAAATATGGTAATTTTAAGGCAAAATAAGCATGTTTTCCATCATGGAGCAATATTGGGAAGTGAACACAAAACCATGCATTTCTTGCGAATAAGTGTGAGAAATATTGATAAAATCTCCCAAAATAAGCACAAGATAAACCACAAAATCGGGGTTTATCAATTGTGTAATGACGAATTTAGTGCTATGTTGGTGTGCTTTGGTATGTGGCTGAGCTGAATGCTGGTATAGAGGCTTGGTTTGAGATTGGTTTTGATGAAATTGAGGTTTCAAGTTTTTTTGTGTAAAACTGATTTTTGGCCAAAATTTGACGAGCCATAACTTGGCTTTCGGACCCCCAACTGGTTTCAAACTTATTTTATATTCAAATTGGGTCCATGATGTCTACGCCGTTCGAAGAACGGATGAAAAATATTTTAAAACAACAAAGTTATGCGCGTCAGAAGTTCAGAGGGAAAAACTAAAAATTCTGCAGCATTCAGCATTTTCCTGATTCTGCACTGCTTGTGTACACGACCACTATACGCGACGCGACAAAACTCTTCGGGTTTGACAGCTTGTGTACGTGAGCAGTGTGTTTGCGTACACGAATAATGATTTTTAAGGTGTTGCATACGCGACCACTTGCACGCGACGCAACCAACTCTTTCGGGTCAGGATTCTCGCATACACGAGCAGGGTGCTTGCGTACATGAGCATAGAAAATTATACGCCCACGTGTACGCATTACCTTTCAGTAAATGCACTCCCACGCGTACGAGTGGCCCCTTTTTCAGCAAAACTGGATTTTGTGTTTTTAAGCCTAATTTGAAACTTCTAAATCTCTATTTTCATTCTTTTAGCCCTAAATTATAGTAGTAATTCTTGTAAAAAGATGGAGTTAGGAAATGGAGGTAGCTTGGGGGTGAAGTAAGGTTGGAAATTGATGAATTATCAATGGAAATGTAAAAACACTTGGAGTGCATATGGTGTTATGACTTTAATAAAGATGATTATGCAATGATCACAAGTATTATGAATGCATTTGGCTTACGCACTCAATTATCCGAGATACGAGTTTCTCTGGGTAAAGTACCGTGACTTGCCACCACGTGTTCCAGGTTGAGACTCAATACTTTGTTGACCCTACGTTGTAAGGGTGACTGGGCACGTACAAATTATCGGGAATGGTATCCCCATTGAGCAATTTGATATATATATATATATATATGTGTGTGTTTTTGTGTGTGTGTGTGTGTGAAAAAGCTATGCATAGACTCTTGGCGATGCACGACGGGGGACAATCCAGGGTTTAGCAGCCGGACTTGTCGGGTTGGCTCGATAACCGACAGATGAGCCTCATCAGCCATAGGACATGCATGCATCATGTGCATATTGTTTGCTTGTTTGCTATGCATTAATTGGGAGTGCCTAATTCGTTATAATATGTTAACTGTTATACTTGCTATCTGTACTACTTGTACTCTATCTGTGTTTCCTTTTATCTGCTTGTCTGTTTATGCAAATTCAATGGAGATGGAAGAATAGAGGAAATATGGAAAGACTTAGACTTAAGGTTAAGTTCAAGTTAGGCTTAGATATCCTTAGAAGACCACCTGTTTATGGTTTTTATATTATCACTTTAAGCTTTAATATCTGAGTGTCGGCGTTCTAGGATTTCCTCTAGCATTTCCAAATGCAGGTCGAGAGGCACCTCGGTAGGCGTTTGGAGCGCTGCAGCGAAGTGGTTTTTGGGTTATTGTTTTGGTGTATATTTGTATATAATCTTACGTATTTAACTCTCCGACAACTTACCTTATTTTGGTACCTCTCAGAGTTTTTATGGAGAACTAGGGTTTTTAAACATGTATCTTTGGGTTAAAGGTTGTATATTTTGTATGTAAATATTCTTCAGTAAGCCTTAGCTTCGCAGATTGAGTCAGAGGCCTGTTATCTTGTATTCTTGATCTTCTAATCCTGTTTTCTGTTTATTTGTGGTATGCAAAATTATTACTCAGGTTGTAAAATTTGTTGCTCGTTCTCTCCCTGGCAATGGCGCCAATAACTGGTGCACAATACCATGGTCCAAACATAACTTCACAACTTCACACAACTAACCAGCAAGTGTACTGGGTCGTCCAAGTAATAAAACCTTACGTGAGTAAGGATCAATCCCACGGAGATTATTGGTATGAAGCAAGCTATGGTCATCTTGTAAATCTCAGTCAGGCGGATATCAAATGGATATGGAGTTTTCGAATAATAATAATAGATAAACAGAAAATAAAGATAGAAATACTTATGTATATCATTAGTGAGAATTTCAGATAAGCGTATAGAGATACTTTCGTTCCTCTGACCCCCTGCTTTCCCGCTGTCTTCATCCAATCAGTCTTACCCCTTTCCATGGCAAGCTTTCTGTAAGGGCATCACCGTTGTCAATGGCTACATCCCATCCTCTCTTGTGAAAAAGGTCCAAATGCTCTGTCACGGCATCGCTAATCATCTAGAGGTTTTCGATCATACTGGAATAGGATTCACCCTCCTTTTGCGTCTGTCACTACGTCCAGCACTCGCGAGTTTGAAGTTCGTCACAACCATCCCTTCCCAGATCCTACTCGGAATACTACAGACAAGGTTTAGACTTTCCGGATCTCAGGAATGGCCATCCATGGGTTCTAACTTATACCACGAAGATTCCGATTAAGGAATCCAAGAGATACTCATTCAATCTAAGGTAGAACGGAAGTGGTTGTCAGGCACGTGTTCATGGGGAATGATGATGACTGTCACGATCATCACATTCATGTTGAAGCACGAACGGATATCTTAGAAGCGGAATAAATTGAATTGAATAGAAAAACAGTAGTAGTTTGCATTAAATCATGAGGAACAGCAGAGCTCCACACCTTAATCTATGGAGTGCAGAAACTCTACCGTTGAATATACAAAAGTGATAATAGTCCAGGCATGGCTGAATGGCCAGCCTCCATACGTGATTAATATGATCCAAAGATGAACTAAAAAATCATAAGATGTCTAATACAATAGTAAAAAGTTATATTTATACTAAACTAGTTACTAGGGTTTACAGAAGTAAGTAATTGATGCATAAATCCACTTCCGGGGCCCACTTAGTGTGTGCTTGGGCTGAGCTTGAAGTTTACACGTGGAGAGGTCATTCTTGGAGTTGAACGCCAGTTTGTAACGTGTTTCTGGCGTTCAACTCTGGCTTGTGACGTGTTTCTGGCATTTAACTCCAGACTGCAGCATAAAACTGGCGTTCAACGCCCTTTTGCGTCCTCTAAACTCGGCCAAAGTATAGACTATTATATATTTCGGGAAAGCCCTGGATGTCTAATTTCTAACGCAATTGGAAGCGCGCCATTTTGAGTTCTGTAGCTCCAGAAAATCCACTTTGAGTGCAGGGAGGTCAGAATCCAACAGCATCAGCAGTCCTTCTTCTACCTCTGAATCTGATTTTTGCTCAAGTCCCTCAATTTCAGAAATCATAGAAAAACATACAAACTCATAGTAAAGTCCAGAAATGTGAATTTAACATAAAAACTAATAAAAACATCCCTAAAAGTAACTAGATCCTACTCAAAACATACTAAAAACAATGCCAAAAAGCTTATAAATTATCCGCTCATCACAACACCAAACTTAAATTGTTGCTTGTACCCAAGCAACTGAAAATCAAATAGGATAAAAAGAAGAGAATATACTATAAATTCCAAAATATCAATGAAACATAGCTCCAATCAGATGAGCGGGACTTGTAGCTTTTTGCCTCTTGAATAGTTTTGGCATCTCACTTTATCCATTGAGGTTCAGAATGATTGGCATCTATAGGAACTCAGAGTTCAGATAGTGTTATTGATTCTCCTAGTTCAGTATGTTGATTCTTGAACACAGCTACTTTATGAGTCTTGGCCGTGGCCCTAAGCACTTTGTTTTCCAGTATTACCACCGGATACATAAATGCCACAGACACATAATTGAGTGAACCTTTTCAGATTGTGACTCAGCTTTGCTAAAGTCCCCAATTAGAGGTGTCCAGGGTTCTTAAGCACACTCTTCTTTTGCTTTGGACCTTGACTTTAACGGCTCAGTCTCAAGTTTTCACTTGACACCTTCACGCCACAAGCACATGGTTAGGGACAGCTTGGTTTAGCCGTTTAGGCCAGGATTTTATTCCTTTAGGCCCTCCTATCCACTGATGCTCAAAGCCTTGGGATCCTTTTCATTACCCTTGCCTTTTGGTTTTAAGGGTTATTGGCTTTTTGCTCTTGCCTTTTGGTTTTAAGAGCTTTTGGCTTTTCCTGCTTGCTTTTTCTTTTTCCATTTTTTTTGCCATTTTTTCTCCTTTTTTTTTTTCGCAAGCTTTCTGTATTCACTGCTTTTTCTTGCTTCAAGAATCAATTTTGTGATTTTTCAGATTATCAAATAACATTTCTCCTTATCATCATTCTTTCAAGAGCCAACATATTTAACATTCTTAAACAACAACTTCAAAAGACATATGCACTGTTCAAGCATTCATTCAGAAAATAAAAAGTATTGTCACCACATCAAAATAATTAAACTCGTTTCAAGGATGAATTAGAAACCATGTACTTCTTGTTCTTTTGTAATTAAAACATTTTTCATTTAAGAGAGGTGATGGATTCATATTCACTACTTTAAGGCATAGATACTTAGATACTAATGATCATATAATAAGACACAAACATAGATAAACATTTAGCATAAGAAAACGAAAAATAGAAAGTTTAAGAACAAGGAATGAGTCCACCTTAGTGATGGTGGTGTTTTCTTCTTGAGGAACCAATGATGTCCTTGAGCTCTTCTATGTCTCTTCCTTGTCTTTGTTGCTCCTCCCTCATAGCTCTTTGATCTTCTCTAATTTCATGGAGGATGATGGAGTGCTCTTGGTGCTCCTATCCTTAGTTGCTCCCAATAATTGTGTGGAGGAAAATGTATCCCCTGAGGTATCTCAGGGATCTCTTGATTTGCAGTCAAATGTTCTACCACTGAGCTATAGACCCTTGAGATGAATCTCTCCATCTCCTATGACTTGGAGGTGGAAGCTTTTGTCTTCCCTTTCCTCTTCCTAGAGGTTTCTCTGGCCTTAGGTGCCATCAATGGTTATGGAAAAATAAAAAAAACTATGCTTTTACCACACCAAACTTAGAATGTTGCTCGCCCTCGAGCAAAAGAAGAAAGAATAGTAGAAGAAGAAGAAGAAGATATGGAGGAGATGGAGGGATGTGTGTATTTGGCTATATGGGTGGGCTTGGGTGGGAAAGTGATTTTGAATTTTGAAGGTAGGTGGGGTGTATGGATGTGAGTGGTGACTGGAAAAACAGAAGGGATGACTATGAATGGAGAGAGAGGGTGATATAGGATTATGAGGAGGTAAGGTGAGTGGAGGTATGTGGGGATCCTGTGGGGTCTACAGATCTGGAGGTGTCAAGGATTTACATCCCTGCACCAATTAGGCATGTAAAATGCCTTTGCATGCAATTCTGGCATTTAAACGCCGAACTGATGCTTGTTCTGGGCGTTCAACGCCCAGATGCAGCATGTTTCTGGCGTTGAACGCCAGTTCTATGCTTGTTTCTGGTGTTCAGCGCCAGATCCATGCTCTGTTCTGGCGTTGAACGCCAGCCAGATGCTCCTTACTGGCGTTTAAACGCCAGTGAGTCCTTCCTCCAGGGTGTGATTTTTCTTCTGCTGGTTTTGATTCTGTTTTTAATTTTTGTATTTATTTTGTGACTCCACATGATCATGAACCTAATAAAACATGAAAGAACAACAAAAATGAAAATAAAATTAGATAAATAAAAATTGGGTTGCCTCCCAACAAGCGCTTCTTTAATGTCAATAGCTTGATAGTGGGCTCTCATGGAGCCTCACAGATGTTCAGAGCATTGTTGAGACTCCCCAACACCAAACTTAGAGTTTGGATATGGGAGTTCAACACCAAACTTAGAGTTTGGTTGTGGCCTCCCAACACCAAACTTACAGTTTGACTGTAGGGGATCTGGTTGACTCTGTTTTGAGAGAAGCTTACTGTGCCTCTTTTCCATGTTTACAGAAGGATGTCCTTGAGTTTTATACTCAAGGGAGTCCTCATTCAATTGAAGGACTAGTTCACCTCTGTTAACATCAATCACAGCTCTTGCTGTGGCTAGGAAGGGTCTTCCAAGGATGATGGATTCATCCTCATCCTTCCCAGTATCTAGGATTATGAAATCAGCAGGGATGTAAAGGCTTGCAACCTTTATTAACATGTCCTCTACTTGTCCATAGGCTTCTTTTCTTGAGTTGTCTGCCATCTCTAATGAGATTCTAGCAGCTTGCACCTCAAAGATTCCCAGTTTCTCCATTACAGAGAGTGGCATGAGGTTTATTCCTGACCCAAGGTCACATAGAGCCTTCTAAAAGGTTATGGTGCCTATGGTACAAGGTATTAGGAACTTTCCAGGATCCTGTTTCTTCTGAGGCAATCTCAGTTGATCCAATGCATTTAGTTCATTGGTGAACAGGGGAGGTTCATCTCCCCAAGTTTCATTACCAAATAAATTGGCATTCAGCTTCATGATTGCACCAAGGAACTTGGCAACTTGCTCTTCAGTAACTTCTTCATTCTCTTCAGAAGAAGAATACTCTTAAGAGCTCATGAATGGTATAAGGAGGTTCAATGGAATCTCTATGGTCTCTAGATGAGTCTCAGATTCCTTTGGTTTCTTAGAGGGAAACTCCTTATTGATCACTGGGACGTCCCAGGAGGTCTTCCTCCTTGGGATTGACGTCCTCCCCTTCCTCCTTGGATTCGGCCATGATGGTTATATCAATGGCCTTGCACTCTCCTTTTGGATTTTCTTCTGTATTGCTTGGGAGAGTACTAGGAGGGATTTCAGTGATCCTTTTACTCAGCTGGCCCACTTGTGCCTCTAAATTTCTAATGGAGGACCTTGTTTCATTCATGAAACTCAGAGTGGCCTTAGATAGATCAGAGACTAAGTTTGCTAAATTAGAGGTATTTTGTTCAGAGTTCTCTGTATGTTGCTGAGTGGATGATGGAAAAGGCTTGCTATTGCTAAACCTGTTTCTTCCACCATTATTAAAGCCTTGTTGAGGCTTTTGTTGATCCTTCCATGAGAAATTTGGGTGATTTCTCCATGAGGGGTTATAGGTGTTTCCATAAGGTTCACCCATATAATTTACCTCTGCTATTGCAGGGTTCTCAGGATCATAAGCTTCTTCTTCAGAAGATGCCTCTTGAGTACTGTTGGATGCAGCTTGCATTCCATTCAGAATCTGAGAAATCATATTTACTTGCTGAGTCAATATTTTATTCTGAGCCAATATAGCATTCAGAGTATCAATTTCAAGAACTCCCTTCTTCATAGGCGTCCCATTATTCACAGGATTCCTTTCAGAAGTGTACATGAACTGGTTATTAGCAACCATGTCAATGAGTTCTTGAGCTTCTGCAGGCATTTTCTTTAGGTGAATGGATCCACCTGCAGAAGTATCCGATGACATTTTAGCTAATTCAGACAGACCATCATAGAATATATCCAGGATGGTCTATTCTGAAAGCATGTCAGAAGGACACTTTTTGGTCAGTTCCTTGTATCTCTCCCAAGCTTCATAGAGGGATTCACCTTCTTTCTGTCTGAAGGTTTGAACATCCACTCTAAGCTTACTCAGCTTTTGAGGAGGAAAGAACTTGGCTAAGAAAGCCTTTACCAGCTTATCCCAAGAGTTTAGGCTATCCTTAGGTTGAGAGTCCAACCATATTCTAGCTCTGTCTCTCACAGCAAAAGGGAAAAGCATGAGCCTGTAGACTTTAGGATCTACTCCAGTAGTCTTAACAGTATCACATATCTACAAGAATTCAATTAAGAACTGAAAAGGATCTTCAGATGGAAGTCCATAAAACTTGCAGTTTTGCTGCATCAGAGAAACTAATTGAGGTTTCAGCTCAAAATTGTTTGCTCCAATGGCAGGAATTGAGATGCTTCTTCCATGTAAATTGGAATTAGGTGCAGTGAAGTCACCAAGTATTCTCCTTGCATTATTATTATTTTCGGATGCCATCTCCTCTTCCTATTCAAAAATTTCTGTAAGGTTATCTCTGGATTGTTGTATTTTAGCTTCTCTTAGTTTCCTCTTCAGAGTCCTTTCAGGTTCAGGGTATGCTTCAACAAGAATATTCTTATCCTTGCTCCTGCTCATATGAAAAAGAAGGGAACAGAAAATAATAATAAGGATCCTTTTTACCAGAGTATAGAGGTTCCCCTGTGTGAGTAGAAGAAGAAAAGAATGTAATGTAAAGAAGAGAAGAGGAAAAACTCGAACACAGAGAGGGAGGTAGTGTTCGAATTTTTAGATGGGAGAGAAGTATTAGTAGATGAATAAATAAATAGAAGGAGATGAGAGAGAAGGATTTTCGAAAATTATTTTTGAAAAATGGTTAGTGATTTTCGAAAATTAAAAGAAGAAATAAATTAAAATAAAAATTTGAAACAATTAGTTAATTAAAAAGAATTTTTGAAAAAGAGGGAGGGATTTTCGAAAATTAGAGAGGGATAGTTAGTTAGGTGGTTTTGAAAGAGATAAGAAACAAACAAAAAGTTAGTTAGTTAGTTGAAAAAGATTTGAAAATCAATTTTGAAAAGATGAGAAGATAAAAAGTTAGAGAAGATATTTTAAAATCAAATTTTTGGAAAAGATATGTTAAACAGATATGATTAAAAAGATATGATTTTGAAAAAGATAAGATAAAAAGATATTTTTGAAAAGATATGATTGAAATTAGTTTTGAAAAAGATTTGATTTTTAAAATCACAATTAATGACTTGATTCACAAGAAATCACAAGATATGATTCTAGAACTTAAAGTTTGAATCTTTCTTAACAAGTAAGTAACAAACTTGGAATTTTTGAATCAAAACATTAATTGTTGAAGATATTTTCGAAAATATGATGTAAAATTAAGAAAAATATTTTTGAAAAAAAAAATATTTTAAAAATTTTCGAAAATAAATAAGAAAAATGAAAAAGATTTGATTTTTGAAAAAGATTTTGAAAAAGATAAGATTTTTAAATTGAAAATTTGATTTGACTCATAAGAAACAACTAAATTTTAAAAAGTTTTGAAAAAGTCAACTTCAAATTTTTGAAAATTTATGAGTGAAAAAGGGAAAGATATTTTTTGAATTTTGAATTTTTAATGATGAAAGAGAAAAACATGAAAAAGACTCAATGCATGAGGATTTTTAGATCAAAACATGTGATGAATGCAAGAACACTATGAATGTCAAGATGAACACCAAGAACACTTTGAATGTCAAGATGAACACCAAGAACATATTTTTGAAAAATTTTCAAGAAAAGAAAACATGCAAGACACCAAACGTAGAAATTTTTCTTGTATAGACACTATGAATGCAAGAATGCATACGAAAAATAAGAAAAGACACAAAACAAGAAAATAGGAAGATCAAACAAGAAGACTGGCCAAGAACAACTTGAAGATCATGAAGAACACTATGAATGCATGAATTTTCGAAAAATGCAAAGAATGTTTAGAAAAAAATGCAATTGACACCAACTTGAAATTGACTCAAGACTCAAACAAGAAACACAAAATATATATTTTTTTATTTTTATGATTTTATGATTTTTTTGGATTTTTCGAAAATTAATGTGAAAAAGAAAAATAAGGATTCCAAAATTTTTAAGAAGAATTCCAAGAATCTTTCAATATTAGCCCAAAGCTCCAATCAAAGGGTTGGATATGGCTTAATAGCCAGTCAGCTTTAGGATATAAATTAGGCATGCAACAGCTGATAATCAAATTAACTTGCCTCTATGCTGATGGTTGGAAGCCCCTATCCAAAAGAATTAGACCTGGCTTTACAGCCAGCCAGGCTTCAACATGCTTCATGAAACACTAGAATTTATTCTTAAAAATTTAGAATAATTTTCGAAAACAGATGAGAAATTTTTGAAAGATTTTTGAAAATTTTTTGAAAATAAAACAAAAAGAAAATTACCTAATCTGAGCAATAAGATGAACCGTCAGTTGTCCAAACTCGAACAATCCCCGGCAACGGCGCCAAAAACTTAGTATGCGAAATTGTTACTCAGGTTGTAAAATTTGTTGCTCGTTCTCTCCCTGGCAATGGCGCCAATAACTGGTGCACAATACCATGGTCCAAACATAACTTCACAACTTCGCACAACTAACCAGCAAGTGCACTGGGTCGTCCAAGTAATAAAACCTTACGTGAGTAAGGGTCGATCCCACGGAGATTGTTGGTATGAAGCAAGCTATGGTCATCTTGTAAATCTCAGTCAGGCGGATATCAAATGGTTATGGAGTTTTCGAATAATAATAATAGATAAACAGAAAATAAAGATAGAAATACTTATGTATATCATTAGTGAGAATTTCAGATAAGCGTATAGAGATGCTTTCGTTCCTCTGACTCCCTGCTTTCTCGCTGTCTTCGTCCAATCAGTCTTACCCCCTTTCCATGGCAAGCTTTCTGTAAGGGCATCACCGTTGTCAATGGCTACATCCCATCCTCTCTTGTGAAAAAGGTCCAAATGCTCTGTCATGGCATGGCTAATCATCTAGAGGTTCTCGATCATACTGGAATAGGATTCACCCTCATTTTGCGTCTGTCACTACGCCCAACACTCGCGAGTTTGAAGTTCGTCACAACCATCCCTTCCCAGATCCTACTCGGAATACCACAGACAAGGTTTAGACTTTTTGGATCTCAGAAATGGCCATCCATGGGTTCTAACTTATACCACGAAGATTCTGATTAAGGAATCCAAGAGATACTCATTCAATCTAAGGTAGAACGGAAGTGGTTGTCAGGCACGTGTTCATGGGGAATGATGATGACTGTCACGATCATCACATTCATGTTGAAGCGCGAATGGATATCTTAGAAGCGGAATAAGTTGAATTAAATAGAAAAACAGGAGTACTTTGCATTAAATCATGAGGAACAGCAGAGCTCCACACCTTAATCTATAGAGTGCAGAAACTCTACCGTTGAAAATACATAAGTGATAATGGTCCAGGCATGGCCGAATGGCCAGCCCCCATACATGATCAATATGATCCAAAGATGAACTAAAAAATCATAAGATGTCTAATACAATGGTAAAAAGTCCTATTTATACTAAACTAGTTACTAGGGTTTACAGAAGTAAGTAATTGATGCATAAATCCACTTCCGGGGCCCACTTGGTGTGTGCTTGGGCTGAGCTTGAAGTTTACACGTGGATAGGTCATTCTTGGAGTTGAACGCCAGTTTGTAACATGTTTCTGGCGTTCAACTCTGGCTTGTGACGTGTTTCTGGCGTTTAACTCCAGACTGCAGCGTAGAACTGGCGTTCAACGCCCTTTTGCGTCATCTAAACTCGGCCAAAGTATGGACTATTATATATTGCTGGAAAGCCCTGGATGTCCACTTTCCAACGCAATTGGAAGTGCGCCATTTTGAGTTCTGTAGCTCCAGAAAATCCACTTTGAGTGCAGGGAGGTCAGAATCCAACAGCATCAGCAGTCCTTCTTCTACCTCTGAATCTGATTTTTGCTCAAGTCCCTCAATTTCAGCCAGAAAATACCTGAAATCACAGAAAAACACACAAACTCATAGTAAAGTCCAGAAATGTGAATTTAACATAAAAACTAATAAAAACATCCCTAAAAGTAACTAGATCCTACTAAAAACATACTAAAAACAATGCCCAAAAGCGTATAAATTATCCGCTCATCAATTTGTGCTTATAAACTTTAGTTTTCTTCGCACGCAAGTAATCCTTAATTTTGACTGTTGCACTTTCTATTTTGTGATTTTGCTTTATCCATTTTCAAGGCTCGTCGTATACTGTATCCTTTTCAATATTATTATGTATATATTTTATTTTTAGAGGTCGTAATACCACACCACCTCTGTTTTACAGCTTAAGCGTAAAGCTATATGTGGTAGGGTGTTACAGCCAACACTCGAATAGTCATTTGAATGATTGGATGTCCTCATTTTTCATCAGGGCGCATCCGAGATGTGTCGACTGACCGTGGTGATTCACACCCACAAAAGAACCAAAAACTAGATTGTACCTGCAAAAATAGACACTCTCACATGGTTTTGAACCGAAAATGTGTAGATTCAGTGAACCTAAAAGCTTAATTTTGGTGAACCGAATACCTGTTTGTGTTGTAGGTGGTGTCGACTGAAATCATGTCTCCGAAATACTCGCATGCAGCCCTACTTCTTCCGTTGGCCTAGAATGAATTTTTGATGGAGTGATCGCATTCGAGGTTGAGCTCGAAAAAGAAATTTTGGTTCTTCTCTTTCATTCTTAATAAGTACTTCCCGAAATTTTTGGAAACATTCCGTACTTACCTTGTGATGTAATTCCTCATGTCTTTTTCTATAAAACTTAGTTCCCGATGACTGCCAGCTGGTACTACGAATGATTGGTAAATTTTGCTCGGTCTGCTTTTGGCTTTCTCATTGGTTTCGATGGTACGACGCACGAACATGCTTAGTATGACATTCCGAATTTTTGAAAATTAAATAATGAGTTATTCATGATTTATTATTTTATTTAAAGAAAATTATTTTTCTAAGAGTAATTAAATTAAATTTTGTGATACTTTAAGTTTAAAATCTATTAGAATTTTTAAATAATTTTTATTATAATGAGATACTTCGAGAAAGATAATTTTGTTACTATATTATCATTATTATATTATTACTTAGTTTCATTCAATAAACCAAAACCATTAAGGGGAACAAAGTAAAAGGGATTGAAAGCATGTAATGCATATATACATATATAATAATGACACATATTTTCTTTACTTTATTATCATTGACACCTAATACCACCTTAACACCACAAATCCTTAAATTTCACCATCAACCTTTACTCATCTTTATTTTCTTTCCTTCATTACCGAACTACACTTGGAAAAGAAAGAAAGAGAAGTGACCGAGAGTGAGAAAGAGAAACCTTGGAACCTCCAAGATTCCAACTCCAATTTCTTGAGATCCATAACTCCAATTAAAAATCTAATTCGATAAAAGTGTTCGTATCTTTCTTCTCTACACGTTGGCATCACTTTTGTTTGGTAAAAGTTGATGGTGACGTAGCTCCTCTTCTCCTTGAGTTCAGCCAATCGGAGTTCTAGGAGGCACAAACGATTTCTAATGTTTTCTTCTTCAGCAACTCGATCAAAGAGCTTCTCTAGAGTTTCCATTGTTTTGATTTCATATGGAGGGAAGGTTTGATAATTTTATAATTATTAAATGTGAATTTGATAAGTGAATGTTGGTTTGGTTGATTACTATTTAAGTTTGATTAAGTCTATCCTAAATTAATGTTGTTTGCTTGGGATTTTGGTTCGGCTATATATGAACAGCCTGCTGGGCATTTTGATTATTTTGGGAGTCAAAAATGGATTTTTAAAAGCTTTAAGAATTTTTTAAGCTAATTTTGAATTATTAAAGAAATACTTATGTTATGAGTTTTATCGAGAAAAGTATTATGTTTGAATTTGATTTATCAAGAGAAGGAGTTTAATGAAAGAGAAATGGATTTGAATTGTTTTTAAAGAGATGTTTTGATATTTGGAAAATACCTGGGCAATTCACAAGGGTTGTGGCTTTGTCCTACTTGCTCCGGGTCAAGATTTTAAAAGATTGTGGTTTTGAATGTGTGACCTAGCAAGGATCGTGGTGGTGTACTGCTTGTCTAGTGTCACGATGGACTTTGAGATCAAGGTCATTTACCGTCCACGGGTGTGCTGTTTTTCAATTGAAAATGTCTGTGGGAATCGAGGTGGTTTACTACTCGCAAATGGTGGGGATCAAGGTAGTTTACCGCTCATTAGGTGAAGATCGTGGTACTGTACCGTTTTCCAGTTTTCAAGAGGACAATACCCAGGTTAGCTACCGGACATGTCAGCTTAGTTATATAACCGACAAATGAGCTCATTAGCCATAGAACAAACATTCATCATACTTGTTTGCACATATGTGTTTGTGAGTGTGTTTTCTGTGATTGTAGGTGTGCTATATGATTGTTTGATTTCTATGTTCTTTATTTGTTAAGTCTAAATCTATTCTATTGCTCATTACTGTTGGCTATGTGGTGCATGGAATTCTGATCACACTTTTCACAACTTCGCACAACTAACCAACAAGTGCACTGGGTCGTCCAAGTAATACCTTACGTGAGTAAGGGTCGATCCCACGGAGATTGTCGGCTTGAAGCAAGCTATGGTTATCTTGTAAATCTTAGTCAGGAGATTAATGAAAATTGATTTTGTTTATAAAAAGTAAATAACATAAAATAGATGGTACTTTGGTGCACGAAATTGTGATCCCTGGTGATGGCTCCAAAAACTTGGTGCTCTAATCTTATTTCATAAATTGTCATAACCTCGATACAACTAACCAGCAAGTACACTGGGTCGTCCAAGTAATAAACCTTACGTGAGTAAGGGTCGATCCCACGGAGATTGTCGGTATGAAGCAAGCTATGGTCACCTTGTAAATCTCAGTCAGGCGCATAATAATTGATTATGGAGTTTTCGAAAATAAAGAAGAAAACAAGGATAGAGATACTTATGTAAATCATTGGTGAGAATTTCAGATAAGTGCATAGAGATGCTTTCGTTCCTCTGAACCTCTGCCTTCCTGCTGCCTTCATTCAATCAATCCTACTCCTTTCCATGGCTGGCTTTTTGTAAGGATGTCACCGTTGTCAATGGCTACTTTTAATCCTCTCGGAAAAATGGTCCAAATGCTCTGTCACAGCACGGCTAATCGTCTGCAGGCATCATCCTTGTCTATGGCTGCATCCCATTCCTCTCTGTGAAAATGGTTCGATGCGCTGTCACTGCATGGCTAATCATCTTGGAGGTTCTCGATCATACTGGAATAGAATTTACTATCCTTTTGCGTCTGTCACTACGCCCAGCACTCGCGAGTTTTAAGTTCGTCACAGTCATTCAATCCCAGAGTCCTACTCGGAATACCACAGACAAGGTTTAGACTTTCCGGACTCTCATGAATGCCTCCATCAATCTAGCTTACACCACGAAGATTCTGATTAGGAGATCCAAGAGATAATCATTCAATCGAAGGTAGAACGGAAGTGGTTGTCAGGCACGTGTTCATAGGGAATGATGATGATTGTCACGTTCATCACATTCAGGTTGAAGTGCGAATGAATATCTTAGAAGCAGAATAAGTTGAATTGAATAGAAAAACAGTAGTACTTTGCATTAATTCATGAGGAACAGCAGAGTTCCACACCTTAATCTATGGAGTGTAGAAACTCTACCGTTGAAAATACATAAGTGAAAGGTCCAGGCATGGCCGAGAGGCCAGCCCCCATGATCTAAGAACTAGGAGTCCCAAGATGATCAAAGGATCAAAAGATAATCCAAAGATCTCTTATACAATAGTAAAAAGTCCTATTTATAATAAACTAGCTACTAGGGTTTACAGAAGTAAGTAATTGATGCATAAATCCACTTCCGGGACCCACTTGGTGTGTGCTTGAGCTGAGCTTGAATGTTACACGTGCAGAGGTCATTCTTGGAGTTGAACGCCAGCTTTTGTGCCATTTTGGGCGTTGAACTCCACTTTGCAACTTGTTTCTGGTGCTGGACGCCAGAATTGGGCAGAGAGCTGGCGTTGAACGCCAGTTTGCGTCATCTGAACCTGGGCAAAGTATAGATTATTATATATTGCTGGAAAGCCCTGGATGTCTACTTTCCAACGCAATTGGAAGCGCGCTATTTTGAGTTCTGTAGCTCCAGAAAATCCATTTTGAGTGCAGGGAGGTCAGAATCCAACAGCATCAGCAGTCCTTCTTCAACCTCTGAATCTGATTTTTGCTCAAGTCCCTCAATTTCAGCCAAAAAATACCTAAAATCACAGAAAAATACACAAACTCATAGTAAAGTCCAGAAATGTGAATTTAACATAAAAACTAATGAAAACATCCGTAAAAGTAACTAGATTCTCCTAAAAACATACTAAAAACAATGCCAAAAAGCGTATAAATTATCCGCTCATCACAACACCAAACTTAAATTGTTGCTTGTCCCCAAGCAACTGAAAATCAAATAGGATAAAAAGAAGAGAATATACTATAAATTCCAAACTATCAATGAAACATAGCTCCAATTAGATAAGCGGGACTTGTAGCTTTTTGCCTCTTGAATAGTTTTGTCATCTCACTTTATCCATTGAAGTTCAGAATGATTGGCTTCTATAGGAACTCAGAGTTCAGATAGTGTTATTGATTCTCCTAGTTCAGTATGATGATTCTTGAACACAGCTTCTTTATGAGTCTTGGTCGTGGCCCTAAGCACTTTGTTTTCCAGTATTACCACCGGATACATAAATGCCACAGACAGATAATTGGGTGAACCTTTTCAGATTGTGACTCAGCTTTGGTAGAGTCCCCAATTAGAGGTGTCCAGGGTTCTTAAGCACACACTTTTTTTTGCTTTGGACCTTGACTTTAACCGCTCATCTCAAGTTTTCACTTGACACCTTTACACCACAAGCACATGGTTAGGGACAGCTTGATTTAGCCGCTTAGGCCAGGATTTTATTCCTTTAGACCCTCCTATCCACTGATGCTCAAAGCCTTGGGATCCTTTTTATTTACCCTTGCCTTTTGGTTTTAAGGGTTATTGGCATTTTGCTCTTGCCTCTTGGTTTTAAGAGCTTTTGGCTTTTTATGCTTGCTTTTTCTTTTTCTTTCTATTTTTTTTCGCCTATTTTTTTTTCTGCAAGCTTTGTTCTTTGTTGCTTTTTCTTGCTTCAAGAATCATTTTTATGATTTTTCAAATTATCAAATAACATGTCTCCTAGTCATCATTCTTTCAAGAGCCAACATATTTAACATTCTTAAACAACAACTTCAAAAGACATATGCACTGTTCAAGCATTCATTCAGAAAACAAGAAGCATTGTCACCACATCCATATAATTAAGCTAAGTTCAAGGATAAATTCAAAACTCATGTACTTCTTGTTCTTTTGAATTAAAACATTTTTCATTTAAGAGAGGTGATGGATTCATAGGACATTCATAACTTTAAGACAAAGTTACTAAATACTAATGATCATGTAATAAGACACAAACATAGATAAGCACTTTAACATAAAGAAAACGAAAAACAGAGAATGTAAGAACAAGGAATGAGTCCACCTTAGTGATGGTGGCGTTTCCTTCTTGAGGAACCAATGATGTCCTTGAGCTCTTCTATGTCTCTTCCTTGTCTTTGTTGCTCCTCCCTCATTGCTTTTTGATCTTCTCTAATTTCATGAAGGATGATGGAGTGCTCTTGATATTCCACCCTTAATTGTCCCATGTTGGAACTTAATTTTCCTAGGGAGGTATTGATTTGCTCCCAATAGTTTTGTGGAGGAAAATGCATTTGAGGCATCTCCGGGGTCTCATGGTGATGAGCTTCATACGCCTCTTGAGCTCCATGAATGGGCTCTCTTGCTTGCTCCATCTTTTTCTTAGTGATGGGCTTCTCTTCCTCAATGTAAATGTCTCCTTCTATGAAAGCTCCAGCTGAGTAACATAGATGGCAAATAAGATGAGGAAAAGCTAGCCTTGCCCCAGGAGAGGGCTTTTCGGCTATTTTGTAGAGTTCAAGGGAGATGACTTCATGAACTTCTACTTCTTCTCCAATCATGATGCTATGGATCATGATGGCCCGATCCACAGTAACTTCAGATCGGTTGCTAGTGGGGATGATGGAGCGTTGGATGAACTCCAACCATCCTCTAGCCACAGGCTTGAGGTCCAATCTTCTTAGTTGAACCGGCTTGCCTTTGGAGTCAATCTTCCATTGAGCTCCTTCCACACATATGTCCATAAGGACTTGGTTCAACCTTTGATTAAAGTTGACCCTTCTAGTGTAGGGGCGTTCATCTCCTTGCATCATGGGCAAGTTAAACGCCAACCTCACATTTTCCAGACTAAAATCTAAGTAATTCCCTCGAACCATTGTAATATAATTCTTTGGATTCGGGTTCTTACTTTGATCATGGTTCTTAGTGATCCATGCATTGGCATAGAACTCTTGAACCATTAAGATGCCGACTTGTTGGATGGGGTTTGTTAGAACTTCCCAACCTCTTCTTTGGATTTCATGTCGGATCTCTGGATACTCATTTCTCTTGAGCTTGAAAGGGACCTCGGGGATCACCTTCTTCTTGGCCACAACATCATAGAAGTGGTCTTGATGGGCTTTGGAGATGAACCTTTCCATCTCCCATGACTCGAAGGTGGAAGCTTTTGTCTTCCCTTTCCCTTTTCTAGAGGATACTCCGGTCTTAGGTGCCATCAATGGTAATGGAAAAACAAAAAGCTTATGCTTTTACCACACCAAACTTAGAATATTGCTCGCCCTCAAGCAAGAAAAGAAAGAATTAGATGAAGAAGAAGAAGAAAATATGGAGACGAGGGGGGAGGTGTGTTTCGGCCAAGAAGGGAAAGAGAGGGTTGTGTTGTGTGAAAATGAAGAAGAATGGAAGGCTTTATATAGGGAAGGGAGGGGGGTTAAGGTTTGGCCATATGGGTGGGTTTGGGTGGGAAATTGATTTTGAATTTTGAAGGTAGGTGGAGTTTATTGGGTAGGTTTATGGGGAAGAGTGGGTGGATGTGAGTGGTGAAGGGTTAATAGGGAAGAGGGATGGAGGTGATAGGTGAAGGATTTTGAGGAAGAGTGTTTATTGGGAATAGAGGATGATTGAGAAGAGAGAAGAGAGTGAGTGGAGGTAGGTGGGGATCCTGTGGGGTCCACAGATCCTGAGATGATCCTGTGGGGTCCACAGATCCTGAGGTGTTCAAGGATTTACAACCTTGCACCAAATTAGGCATGTAAAATGCCCTTGCACACAACTCTGGGCGGTCAGCGCCAGATTGGTGCTTGTTCTGGGCGTTGAACGCCCATTTGTGGCCCATATCTGGCGTTGAACACCAGAACCATACTTGTTCTGGGCGTTCAGCGCCAACTCTTCTCCAGGGTGCATTTCTGGCATTCAAACGCCCAGATGCTGCCCATTTCTGGCGTTCAGCACCAGAACCATGCTCTGCTCTGGTGTTGAACGCCCAAAACATGCTTCTTACTGGCGTTTAAACGCCAGTAAGGTCTTCCTCCAGGGTGTGATTTTTCTTCTGCTATTTTTGATTCCGTTTTCAATTTTTATATTTATTTTGTGACTCCACATGATCATGAACCTAATAAAACATGAAAAACAATAAAAATAGAAATAAATAAACATTGGGTTGCCTCCCAACAAGCGCTTCTTTAATGTCAATAGCTTGACAGTGGGCTCTCATGGAGCCTCACAGATGTGCAGAGCTTTGTTGAGACCTCCCAACACCAAACTTAGAGTTTGGATATGGGGGTTTGACACCAAACTTAGAGTTTGGTTGTGGCCTCCCAACACCAAACTTAGAGTTTGACTGTGGGGGCTTTGAGAGAAGCTTTTTCTGCTTCCTCTCCATGGATGCAGAGAGAGATCATTGAGTTGTAAACACAAGGTTGTCCTTATTTAATTGAAGGATCAATTCTCCTCTGTCCACATCAATCACAGCTCTTGCTGTGGCTAGGAAACGCCTTCCTAGGATGATGGATTCATCCTCTTCCTTTCCAGTGTCTAGGACTATGAAATCAGCAGGGATGTAAAGGCCTTCAACCTTTACTAACACGTCCTCTACTTGTCCATAAGCCTGTTTCCTTGAATTGTCTGCCATCTCTAATGAGCATTTAGCAGCTTACACCCCATAAATTCCCAGTTTCTCTATTACAGAGAGGGGCATGAGGTTTATCCCTGAACCAAGGTCACACAGAGCCTTTTCAAAGAGCATGGTGCCTATGGTACAAGGTATTATGAACTTTCCAGGATCCTGTTTCTTCTGAGGCAATGTCAGTTGATCCAGATCACTTAGTTCATTGGTGAACAAGGGAGGTTCATATTCCCAAGTCTCAATACCAAATAATTTGGCATTCAGCTTCATGATTGCACCAAGGAACTTGGCAGCTTGCTCTTCAATGACATCCTCATTCTCTTCAGAAGAGGAATACTCATCAGAGCTCATGAAGGGCATAAGGAGGTTCAATGGAATCTCTATGGTCTCTAGATGAGCCTCAGATTCCTTTGGTTCCTCAGAAGGAAACTCCTTATTGATCACTGGACGTCCCAGGAGGTCTTCCTCACTGGGATTCACGTCCTCCTCTCCCTCTTTGGGTTCGGCCATTTTGGTAATATCAATGGCCTTGCACTCTCTCTTTGGATTTTCTTCTGTATTGCTTGGGAGAGTACTGGGAGGGATTTCAGTGATCTTCTTACTCAGCTGGCCCACTTGTGCCTCCAAATTTCTAATGGAGGACCTTGTTTCATTCATGAAACTCACAGTGGCCTTAGATAGATCAGAGACTAAGTTTGCTAAGCTAGATGGATTCTGCTCAGAATTTTCTGTCTGTTGCTGAGTGGATGATGGAAAAGGTTTACTATTGTTAAACCTATTTCTTCCACCATTATTAAAGCCTTGTTGAGGCTTTTGATCCTTCCATGAGAAATTTGGATGATTTCTCCATGATGAGTTATAGGTGTTTCCATAAGGTTCACCTAAGTAATTCACCTCTGCTATTGCAGGGTTCTCAGGATCATAAGCTTCTTCTTCAGAAGATGCCTCTTGAGTACTGTTGGATGCAGCTTGCATTCCATTCAGACTCTGAGAAATCATATTGACTTGCTGAGTCAATATTTTGTTCTGAGCCAATATGGCATTTAGAGTATCAATTTCAAGAACTCCCTTCTTCATAGGCGTCCCATTATTCACAGGATTCCTCTCAGAAGTGTACATGAACTGGTTATTAGCAACCATGTCAATGAGTTCTTGAGCTTCTGCAAGCGTTTTCTTTAGGTGAATGGATCCACCTACAGAAGTATCCAATGACATCTTTGATAGCTCAGATAAACCATCATAGAATATATCCAGGATGGTCCATCCTGAAAGCATGTCAGAAGGACACTTTTTGGTCAGCTGCTTGTATCTTTCCCAAGCTTCATAGAGGGATTCACCTTCTTTCTGTCTGAAGGTTTGAACATCCACTCTAAGCTTGCTCATCTTTTGAAGAGGAAAAAACTTGGCTAAGAAAGCCGTGACCAACTTATCCCAAGAGTTCAGGCTATCTTTAGGTTGAGAGTCCAACCACACCCTAGCTCTGTCTCTTATAGCAAAAGGGAAAAGCATGAGCCTGTAGACTTCAGGATCTACTCCATTAGTCTTAACAGTATCACAGATCTGCAAGAATTTAGTTAAGAATTGAAAAGGATCTTCAGATGGAAGTCCATGAAACTTGCAGTTCTGTTGCATCAGAGAAACTAGCTGAGGTTTCAGCTCAAAATTGTTTGCTCCAATGGTAGGGATGGAGATGCTTCTTCCATGTAAATTAAAATTTGGTGCAGTAAAGTCACCAAGCATTCTCCTTGCATTATTGTTGTTGGGTTCGGCTGCCATCTCCTTTACTTGTTCAAAATTTTCAATAAGGTTATCTCTGGATTGTTGTAATTTAGCTTCTCTTAGTTTCCTCTTCAGAGTCCTTTCAGGTTCTGGATCAGCTTCAACAAGAATGCCTTTTTCTTTGTTCCTGCTCATAAGAAAGAGAAGAGAACAAGAAAAGAAGAGGAATCCTCTATGTCACAGTAAAGAGGTTCCTTAATGTTAGTAAAAAAAAGAAAAGGAATAGGGGTGAAGAAGAATGAAGAATCCAAACACAAGGGTAAGGATAGGAGCAGTGAATTGAGATGAGGAGATGTTAGTAGATAAATAAATAAATAGAATAAGATGGGAGAGGGAGAATTTTCGAAAATAATTTTTGAAAAAGAGTTAGTGATTTTCGAAAATAGTTTTTGAAAAAGGTTAGTGATTTTCGAAAATTAAAATCAAAAATTAAAAAGAAGTTTTGAAAAAGAGAGGGAGATATTTTTGAAAATTAGAGAGAGAGAGTTAGTTAGGTAGTTTTGAAAAAGGTAAGAAACAAACAAAAAGTTAGTTAGTTAGTTGAAACAAATTTTGAAAATCAATTTTGAAAAGATAAGAAGATAAGAAGTTAGAAAAGATATTTTGAAATCAAATTTTTGAAAAAAGTAAGATAAGAAGATATTTTTTTTGAAAAGATATGATTGAAATTAGTTTTGAAAAAGATTTGATTTTTTAAAATCACAATTAATGACTTGATTCACAAGAAATCACAAGATATGATTCTAGAACTTAAAGTTTGAAACTTTCTTAACAAGTAAGTAACAAAC
The DNA here is from genome assembly GCF_003086295.3 of Arachis hypogaea. Lineage (NCBI taxonomy): Eukaryota > Viridiplantae > Streptophyta > Magnoliopsida > Fabales > Fabaceae > Arachis > Arachis hypogaea. The sequence continues at coordinate 49,435,384 of NC_092051.1, forward strand.
TTGAAATTTTTTGAATCAAAACATTAATTGATGATGTTATTTTCGAAAATTATGTGATAAAAATAAGAAAAAGATTTTTGAAAAATATTTTTATAATTTTCGAAAATAACTAAGAAAAATGAAAAAGATTTGATTTTTGAAAAAGATTTTGAAAAAGATAAGATTTTTGAATTGAAAATTTGATTTGACTCATAAAAACAACTAGATTTTAAAAATTTTTGAAAAAGTCAAATCTAATTTTCGAAATTTTAAGAGAGAAAAAGAGAAAGATATTTTTTTGATTTTTGAATTTTTAATTATGAGAGAGAGAAACATGAAAATGATGCAATGCATGAGAATTTTAGATCAAAACATGTGATGCATGCAAGAATGCTATGAATGTCAAGATGAACACCAAGAACACTATGAAGATCATGATGAACATCAAGAACATATTTTTGAAAAATTTTTAAAGCAAAGAAAACATGCAAGACACCAAACTTAGAAATCTTTAATGCTTAGGCACTAAGAATTCAAGAATGCATATGAAAAACACCATACAATACAAAACAAGAAAACATCAAGATCAAACAAGAAGACTTACCAAGAACAACTTGAAGATCATGAAGAACACCATGAATGCATGAATTTTCGAAAAATGCAAGATGAATATGCAATTGACACCAAACTTATAACATGACTCAAGACTCAAACAAGAACACAAAAATATTTTTGATTTTATAATTTTTTTGTATTTTTTCGAAAATTATTATGAAAAATAAAAATAAGGATTCCAAAATTTTTAATATGAATTCCAGGAATCTTATGCTTTTTAGTCTAAAGCTCCAATCAAAGGGTTAGGCATGGCTTAATAGCCAGCCAAGCTTTAGTATGTAACTCAGAAATGACACGCCTGACATTCTCTACAGGCATGGCTTTACAGCCAGCCAGGCTTCAACATGCTTCATGAAACACTAGAATTCATTCTTAAAAATTCTGAAGAAAAATATATTTTTGAAAATATTTTTTTTTTAAATTTTTTTCAAAAATAAAGGAGAAATTTTTGAAAGATTTTTGAAAAATTTTTTGAAAAGAAAACAAAAAGAAAATTACCTAATCTGAGCAACAAGATGAACTGTCAGTTGTCCAAACTCGAACAATCCCCGGCAACGGCGCCAAAAACTTGGTGCACGAAATTGTGATCCCTGGTGATGGCTCCAAAAACTTGGTGCTCTAATATTAATTCATAAATTGTCACAACCTCGATACAACTAACCAGCAAGTGCACTGGGTCGTCCAAGTAATAAACCTTACGTGAGTAAGGGTCGATCCCACGGAGATTGTCGGTATGAAGCAAACTATGGTCACCTTGTAAATCTCAGTCAGGCGGATAATAATTGATTATGGAGTTTTCGAAAATAAAGAAGAAAACAAGGATAGAGATACTTATGTAAATCATTGGTGAGAATTTCAGATAAGTGCATAGAGATGCTTTCGTTCCTCTGAACCTCTGCCTTCCTGCTGCCTTCATCCAATCAATCCTACTCCTTTTCATGGCTGGCTTTTTGTAAGGATGTCACCGTTGTCAATGGCTACTTTTAATCCTCTCGGGAAAATGGTCCAAATGCTCTGTCACAACACGGCTAATCGTCTGGAGGCATCACCCTTGTCGATGGCTGCATCCTATTCCTCTCTGTGAAAATGGTCCGATGCGCTGTCACTGTATGGCTAATCATCTTGGAGGTTCTCGATCATACTGGAATAGAATTTACTATCCTTTTGCATCTGTCACTACGCCCAACACTCGCGAGTTTGACGTTCGTCACAGTCATTCAATCCCAGAGTCCTACTCGGAATACCACAGACAAGGTTTAGACTTTTCGGACTCTCATGAATGCCGCCATCAATCTAGCTTACACCACGAAGATTCTGATTAGGAGATCCAAGAGATAATCATTCAATCGAAGGTAGAACGGAAGTGGTTGTCAAGCACGCGTTCATAGGGAATGATGATGATTGTCACGTTCATCACATTCAGGTTGAAGTGCGAATGAATATCTTAGAAGCGGAATAAGTTGAATTGAATAGAAAAATAGTAGTACTTTGCATTAATTCATGAGGAACACCAGAGCTCCACACCTTAATCTATGGAGTGTAGAAACTCTACCGTTGAAAATACATAAGTGAAAGGTCCAGGCATGGCCGAGAGGCTAGCCCCCATGATCTAAGAACTAGGCATCCCAAGATGATCAAAGGATCAAAAGATAATCCAAAGATCTCTAATACAATAGTAAAAAGTCCTATTTATAATAAACTAGCTACTAGGGTTTACAGAAGTAAGTAATTGATGCATAAATCCACTTCTGGGTCCCACTTGGTGTGTGCTTGGGCTGAGCTTGAATGTTACACGTGCAGAGGTCATTCTTGGAGTTGAATGCCAGCTTTTGTGCCATTTTGGGCGTTGAACTCCACTTTGCAACTTGTTTCTGGTGCTGGACGCCAGAATTGGGCAGAGAGCTGGCGTTGAACGCCAGTTTGCGTCATCTAAACCTGGGCAAAGTATAGACTATTATATATTGCTGGAAAGCCCTGGATGTCTACTTTCCAACGCAATTGGAAGCGCGCTATTTTGAGTTTTGTAGCTCCAGAAAATCCATTTTGAGTGCAGGGAGGTCAGAATCCAACAGCATCAGCAGTCCTTCTTCAACATCTGAATCTGATTTTTGCTCAAGTCCCTCAATTCCAGCCAGAAAATACCTGAAATCACAGAAAAATACAACAAACTCATAGTAAAATCCAGAAATGTGAATTTAACATAAAAACTAATGAAAACATCCCTAAAGGTAACTAGATTCTACTAAAAACATACTAAAAACAATGCCAAAAAGCGTATAAATTATCCGCTCATCATACTTGTTATTCAATAATGAGGAACAGGTTGAGGTTTCAGAGATGCTCTGTCGTCTGAATCTCTACTTTCCTACTGTCTTCTTATTCAAACACGCATGGCTTCCTTCAATGGCAAGCTGTATGATCCTCTCGTATGAAAAATACCAGGTACGATCTCTGCACGGTTAATCAAATGTCGGATTTCTCGTCTCGGATGAAAAATACCAAGTACAGCTACTGCATGGCTAATCATCTGTCGGTTTCCGCTAGCGTCGGAATAGAACCCTTGTCCTTTTGCACACTGTCACTGCGCCCAACATTCGCAAGTTTGAAGCTCGTCACAATCATCCCTTCCCAGATCCTACTAGGAATACCACAGACAAGGTTTAGACTTTCCGGATCCCAGGAATACTGCCAATGATTCTAGCCTATACCATGAAGATACTAATCTCACGGACACGGTCCGTGTATTAGATATCCAAGAGATACGCACTCAAGCTATCGCCCAATGACTACGTTGAGCACAGATAGAGCGGGAGTGGTTGTCAGGCACGCGTTCATAGAATTGAAAATAATGATGAGTGTCACGGATCATCACACTCTCTATATTGAAGTACGAATGAGTATCTTAGAATAGAATCAAGCGTGATTGAATAGAAAACAATAGTAATTGCATTAATCCATTGAAACACAGTAGAGCTCCTCACCCCCACCTATGGGGTTTAGAGACTCATGCCGTAGAAGATACAATATGAAATGTAAAATGTCATTAGTTACTGAATGAATCTCTAAAAGTAGTTTCTATACTAAACTAGTGACTTAGGTTTACAGAAAATGAGTAACTAAGTGCAGATAGTGCAGAAATCCACTTCTGGGACCCACTTGGTGCGTGTCTGGGCTGAGCTTTAAAGCTTTTTCGTGCATATGCCCAAAGTTGGAGTTAAACGCCACCCTGGGTGCCAAAATGGGCGTTTAACGCCAAGAATTATGCCAGTTCTAGCGTTTTACGCCAGAAAGTTTTAGGCTGGCTTTCACTGCCAGTTTGGGCCATTAAATCTCGAACAAAATATGGACTATTATATATTGCTGGAAAGCCCAAGATGTCTACTTTCTAAGGCAATTGAGAGCGTGCCAATTGGGCTTCTGTAGCTCCAGAAAATCCACTTCGAGTGCAGGAGGGCCAGAGTCCAACAGCATCTGCAGTTCTTTTTCAACCTCTAAATCAGATTTTTGCTCAGGTCCCTCAATTTCAGCCAGAAAATACTTGAAATCACAGAAAAATACACAAACTCATAGAAAAGTCCAAAAATATGATTTTTGAATAAAAACTAATAAAAATATAGTAAAAAGTAATTAAATCATACTAAAAACTATCTAAAATCAATGCCAAAAAGGGTATAAATTATTCGCTCATTACAACACCAAACTTAAACTGTTGCTTGTCCCCAAGCAACTAAAAACAAAATAGGATAAAAAGAAGAAAAAATACAATAAATTCCAAAATTATCAATGAAGATTAGTTTTAATTAGATGAGCGGGGCTAGTAGCTTTTTGCTTCTGAACAGTTTTGGCATCTCACTTTATCCTTTGAAGTTCAGAATGATTAGCCTCTATAGGAACTCAAAATTCAGATAGTGTTATTGATTCTCTTTTTTCGGTATGTTGATTCTTGAACACAGCTACTTTATGAGTCTTGGACGTGACCCTAAGCATTTTGTTTTCCAGTATTACCACCGGATACATAATTGCCACAGACACATAACTAGGTGAACCTTTTCAGATTGTGACTCAGCTTTGCTAGAGTCCCCAGTTAGAGGTGCCCAGAGCTCTTAAGCACATTCTTTTTGCTTTGGACCATGACTTTAACCGCTCAGTCTCAAGCTTTTCACTTGACACCTTCACACCACAAGCACTTGGTTAGGGACAGCTTGGTTTTGCCGCTTAGGCCAGGATTTTATTCCCTTGGGCCCTCCTATCCATTAATGCTCAAAGCCTTGGATCCTTTTTCCCCTTGCCTTTTGATTTAAAGGGTTATTAGCTTATTCTGCTTGCTTTTTCTTTTTCCCATTTTTTTGCAAGTTTTTCACTGCTTTTTCTTACTTCAAGAATCAATTTTATGATTTTTCAGATTATCAATAACATTTCTCCTTTTTCATTATTCTTTCAAGAGCCAATAATTTTAACATTCATAAACAACAAAATAAAAAATATGCACTGTTCAAGCATTCATCAGAAAACAAAAATTATTGCCACCACATCAAAATAATAAAACTAATTTCAAGATAAATTTCGAAACCCATGTACTTCTTTTTCTTTTGCAAATAAAAATGTTATTCAATTAAGAAAGGTGAGGGATTCATGGAATCATTCATAGCTTTAAGACATAGACTCTAAACTTTATTGATCATGGAATAAAAATAAGACATAAAATAAACATAAAAGCAGACAAATAATAATAAAAGAAAGGAAATTAAAGATATAAAAATAAAGGACTCTAATATTAAAGCTTATGTAACTCTTTAAAATAGGTTTCTAATAATAAAAGTTATCACATAGTTAGGACTCAACAACCTTGATTTTGAGGGGTAGGTGCTCCTTCAATCTGTGGGACATCCAACTCTTCAAGGGACAGCTTCTGACGCTTTAGCTCCTGTATCTCACGCCCTTGTTTCTCTTGTTCTATGAGCATTTTGCAGAGCATGCTGTTTTGATTCTGCTGCTCTTCTTTGAGTTAATTCACAGCTTCTTGCACCTTGGTGACAGATGCTTCTAAGTGGGCCCAATAGTCAAATTGAGGAATTTCTGGGAGGAGCTCATGCACCCCCCTCTTGATGAGGTTATCTTGAATTTGAGGTCCATCCATCACTTTTTTGGTGATTGGTCAACTGTGATATATTCATCCACACCCATCTGTACCCCAGTATCTTTGGATAACAGACTAATTAAGCTTGGGTAGGCCAATTTGGCCTCATTGGATTCCTTGTTTGTAAACATGTAAATTTCAACAGGGATCAGCTGATAAATCTTTACCTCTTTCCCCAGCATAATACAGTGGATCATCATTACCCTCTTGACAATGACTTCAGATCGGTTGCTGGTTGGGAGTATAGAACGCTCAATGAAATCCAGCCACCCTCTAGCAACTGGTTTGAGATCTCCTCTCTTTAACTGGTTTGGGACACCTTTTAAATTGGTAATCCACTTGGTTCCAGGGAGGCATATATCCTCTAGAACTTGATCTAGCCTTTTATCCTTAGCCATTCTCCTGTTAAAGGACTCTGGATCATCTTGTAGTTGAAGAAGTTTGAGAACTTCTCTTACTTTGTCAAAGTGGAAGTAAATAACCTTCCCTCTGACCATAGTTCGAAAGGAGTAGAAAGCAGTTCCCTCTAATCTTTGCTTTTCTGTCATCCACATATTTGCATAAAATTTCTGGACCATGTTTCTTCCAACATGTATCTCAGGACTAGCCAGGACTTCCCCACCCCTATTTTGAATCTACTCTTGGATCTCTGAGTATTCATCTTCTTTCAGATTGAACCTAACTTCCGGGATCACTGATCTTCTGCACACAATTTAGAAATAATGGTCTGCATATTCTTTGGTGCAGAAGTTCTCATGCATCCAACGTGGTTTTGGATTGCTTTCTTTCTTCTCTCTTGAAGCGGTTTGTTTTCCTTTGGGTGCCATGAGATTAGTTTGTTTTATCTCAAGGATCACGGAAATCACACCAAACTTAGAAATTTGCTTGTCCTCAAGCAAAATAAAAAGAAAGAAGATGAATAGAGGGAGAGAAAAATTTGAATGATGGAGTAAAGGGGATGGCCGAATTTATAAATAAAGGGAAGGGAGGGAAGGGGTTCAAAATTTTAGAAAAAGATATGATTTGAAAGATATGATTGATAAAAGATAAACATGATATGAAAAAAAGAGAAGATTGTTTTCAAAATTTAAGAGATATGAAAAAGATATGAGGAAGTTAGATCTGAATTTTTGTTTATGCATCTAAGAAATAAAAGATGATATGAATGAGTTAAAAAGATTTGAAAAGAAATTGGAAATAGGAATGAGTTTTTGAAAAAGAATTGAAATGAGTTGAAAATGAATCAAGAAGAATTTATAAGATTATAAATTTTTGTGAATGGAAATTAAAAAATGAATGTTTGTAATGTTTGGATGCAGAAAAGTTTGATTTAAAACATGAAAATTCAAAAAAAAATTGAATTAGAAATGAAATTACCTCTCCCCTAGCTGTTCTGGCGTTAAACGCCCAGAATGATACCCATTCTGGCGTTTAACGCCCATCTGGTGGCCATTTTGGGCGTTTAACGCCCAGCCAGGTATCCTGGCTGGCGTTAAACGCTAGAAATCCTTCTTTACTGGGCATTTTTCTGAACGCCTAGAATGCTGCCAATTCTGGCGTTAAACGCCCAGAATGCTGCCCATTCTGGCGTTTAACGCCTAGAATGATATCTTTACTGGCGTTAAACACCCAGAATGGTAGCCATTTTGGCATTTAACGCCCAAATTGCCTCTTTACTGGTGTTTTAACGCCAATGAGCTCTTTTTCTCTATGATTCCTCTGCTTTATGTTCTGAACCTTTATTTCCTTGACTTGTTTACTGAAAAAGCATTAACAAACATGAATAAAAAAATTAAATGGACTTATATAATTGTTATAAACATCTAATTTTTTTGTAATGGCTGGGTTGCCTCCCAGCAAGCACTTCTTTATTGTCTTTAGTTGGACTTTTACTGAGCTGTTAATTCAGTCTCAGTTTTGAGCATTCTTGCTCAACATTACCTTCAAGATAATGTTTGATTCTCTGTCCATTAACAATGAATTTTTTATCAGAATCAACATCTTGAAGCTCTACATAACCATACGGTGACACGCTTGTAATCACATATGGTCCCCTCCACTGGGATTTCAATTTCCCAGGGAACAATCTGAGCCTAGAGTTAAACAGTAGGACCTTCTGTCCTGGCTCAAAGACTCTAGATGACAGTCCTTTGTCATGCCATGTTTTTGCTTTCTCTTTATAAATTTTAGCATTTTCGAAAGCATTGAGTCTGAACTCCTCCAGCTCATTCAACTGGAGTAATCTCTTCTCTCCAGCTACCTTAGCATCAAGGTTTAGGAACCTGGTTGCCCAGTAGGCCTTGTGTTCCAGTTCCACTGGCAGATGACATGCTTTTCCATACACAAACTGGTATGGAGATGTTCCTATAGTGTCTTGAATGCTGTTCTGTATGCTCATAGAGCATCATCCAGACTTCTTGCCCAATTCCTTCTACGGGTACTTACAGTCCGTTCCAGGATTCATTTTAGTTCTCTATTTGAGACTTCAACCTGCCCATTTGTCTGTGGATGATATGCAGTCGCCACTTTGTGGTTAATTCCATATCAGACCAGAGCAGAGTCAAGCTGTTTATTGCAGAAATGAGTGCCTCCATCACTGATCAGTATCCTAGGGACACTAAACCTACTGAAAATACGCTTCTAAAGGAACTTCATTACTGTCTTAGTATCATTAATGGGTGTTGTAATTGTCTCTACCCATTTAGATACATAGTCTACTGCCACTAGAACATAAGTGTTTGAATATGATGGCGGGAAAGGCCCCATGAAGTCAATACCCCATACATCAAACAACTCAATCTCTAAGATCCCTTGCTGAGGCATGGCATAACCGTGAGGTAGGTTACCAACTCTTTGGCAACTGTCACAATTACGTACAAACTCTCGGGAGTCTCTATAGAGAGTAGGCCAGTAGAAGCCACATTGGAGAACTTTTGTGGCTGTTCGCTCACCTCCGAAATGTCCTCTATATTGTGATCCATGGCCAAAGAGTTTTCTGTGCCTCTTCTCTAGGCACACATCTATGGATTACTCCGTCTGCAAACCTCTTAAAGAGATATAGTTCATCCCATAAGTAGTACTTTACATCAGAAATCAGTTTTTTTGTTTGCTACTTACTGTACTCTTTGGGTGTGAATCTCACAACTTTATAGTTTACAATGTCTGAAAACCATGGTACTTCCTGAATGGCAAAGAGTTGCTCATCCGGAAAGGTTTCAGAGATCTTAGTAGGAGGGAGGGACGCTCCTGCTACTGGCTCTATCCGGGACAAATGATCAGCTATTTGGTTCTCTGTCCCTTTGTCTCTTATTTCTATGTCAAACTCTTGTAGAAGCAACACCCATCTTATGAGCATGGGTTTTGAATCCTGCTTTGTGAAGAAATATTTTAGTGCAACATGGTCAGTGTAGACAGTCACTTTTGATCCCACTAAATAGGATCTGAACTTGTCAATGGCATAAACCACTGCAAGCAACTCATTTTCTGTTGTTGTGTAATTCTTCTGTGCATCATTCAAAACATGGCTAGCATCATAAATGACATGTAGAAGCTTGTCATGCCTCTGTCCCAATACTGTACCAATGGCATGAAAACTGGCATCACACATTAGTTCGAATGGTAATGACCAGTTTGGTGCAGAAATGACTGGTGTTGTGACCAGCTTAGCTTTCAGAGTCTCAAACGCCTGCAGACACTCTGTGTCAAAGATAAATGGCGTGTCAGCAGCTAGCAGATTGCTCAGAGATTTTGCAATTTTTGAAAAATCCTTTATAAACCTCCTATAGAATCCTGCATGCCCCAGAAAGCTTCTGATTGCCTTAACATTGGCAGGTGGTGGTAATTTTTCAATTACCTCTACCTTAGCTTGATCCACCTCTATTCCCTTATTTGAAATTTTGTGCCCAAGGACAATTCCTTCAGTCACCATAAAGTGACATTTTTCCCAGTTTAAAACCAGGTTAGTCTCTTGGAACCTTCTCAGAACAAGTGCTAGATGGTCAAGACAGGAGCTGAATGAGTCTCCAAATACTGAGAAGTCATCCATGAAGACTTCCAGAAATTTCTCTACCATATTAGAGAAGATAGAGAGCATGCACCTCTAAAAGGTTGCAGGTGCATTGCACAGACCAAATGGCATCCTTCTGTAGGCAAATACTCCAGAAGGATATGTGAATGCTGTTTTCTCTTGGTCCTGAGGATCTACTGCAATTTGGTTGTAACCTGAATAGCCATCCAAAAAGTAGTAGTATTCATGACCTGCTAGTCTCTCTAGCATCTGGTCTATGAATGGTAAAGGAAAATGTTCCTTTTTGATGGCTGTATTGAGTCTTCTGTAGTCAATACACATATGCCACCCTGTAACTGTTCTTGTAGGAAACAATTCATTTTTTTCATTATGAACCACTGTCATGCCTCCCTTCTTGGGGACAACTTGAACAGGGCTCACCTAGGGGCTATCAGAAATAGGATAAATAATCCCAGCCTCTAGTAGCTTAGTGACCTCTTTCTGCACCACCTCCTTCATGGCTGGATTTAGCCTCCTCTGTGGTTGAACCACTGGCTTGGCATCATCCTCCAATAGGATCTTGTGCATGCATCTGGCTGGGCTAATGCCCTTAAGATCACTTATGGACCACCCAAGAGCTTTCTTGTGTGTCCTTAGCACTTGAATTAATACTTCCTGTGGTTTTAAAGTAGAGCTGATGATCACAGGAAAAATGTCATTTTCTCCCAGAAATGCATATTTCAGAGATGATGGCAGTGGTTTGAGCTTGGGTTTAGGAGGCGTCTCCTCTTCCTGAGGAGTTTTCAGAGGTTCTTCTGTTTTCTCTGGTTTCTCCAGATCAGGCTGAACATTTTAAAAAATGTTCTCTAGCTCTGATTCGAGACTCTCAGTCATGTTGACCTCTTCCACTAAGGAGTCAATAATATCAGTGCTCATGCAGTCTTTTGATGTATCTGGATGCTGCATAGCTTTGACAGCATTCAACTTGAATTCATCCTCATTGACTCTCAGGGTTATCTCCCCTTTTTGGACGTCAATGAGGGTTCGTTCAGTTGCTAGGAAAGGTCTTCCTAGAATGAGAGTTGCACTCTTGTGCTCCTCTATTTCCAGCACTACAAAGTCAGTGGGAAAGGTGAACGGCCCAACCTTGACAATCATGTCCTCAATTACGCCTGATGGAATCTTAACGGAGCCATCAGCAAGTTGGAGGCATGTCCGGGTTGGTTTAACTTCATCAGTCAAACCAAGCCTTTTGATAGTAGATGCAGGTATTAGGTTGATACTTGCCCCAAGATCATATAGAGCTGTCTTGGTACAAGCACCCTCTAATGTGCATGGTATCATAAAGCTTCCGAGGTCCTTAAGCTTCTCTGGCAAGCTTTTCAGAATGACTGCACTACATTCTTCAGTGAGGTAAACTTTTTTAGTTTCTCTCCAATCCTTCTTATGACTTAAGATCTCTTTCATGAACTTAGCATAAAAGGGTATTTGCTCAAGTGCCTCTGCAAACGAAATTTTTATTTCAAGAGTCCTGAGATAGTCTGCAAAGCGGGCAAATTGTTTATCCTGTTCTGCTTGGCGGAGTTTCTGAGGATAAGGCATCTTGGCTTTATATTCTTCAACCTTAGTTGCTGCAGGTTTATTTCCTACAGAAGGGGTTGGAGAAGCTTGCTTAAGGGGGTTGTTATCAGCACTTGCAAGTGTTTAATCCCTTATTGGCATTTGAACGCCAGAATTGGGTGCTGCATGAGCGTTTAACGCCAGATTGCCACCCTTTTCTGGCATTTGGATGCCAGAACTGGCCATCCCTTGGGCGTTTAACGCCACTTTCTTACCCTTTTCTGGCGTTTGAACGCCAGAATCATTCTTCTCTGGGCTCTTACTGTCCTCAGAGGGATTTTGGGTAGTGGATTGGTCATCCTCTGTCAGTTGTTCCTTTCTTGGCTTTCTGCTACTTTGAGTTGAGACATTCAATGTCTTTCCACTCCTTAATTGAACAGCTTGGCATTCTTCTGTTATCTGTTTAGATAGCTGCTGTCTTGTCTGACCCAATTGTGCTTCCATATTCTGGTTAGCATTTTTAGTGTCTTGGAGAATCTCTTTGAATTCTGCAAACTATTTTGTTATAATAAGAAATTGCTAATTGAGTTCAGCAACTTGTTCTTGAGGACTAAGTTTAGTGGATACTGCTTTAGCTTCTTCTTTCATGGAGGACCCACTACTTAAGTATAGATATTGATTTCTAGCAACTGTATCAATGAGCTCTTGAGCCTCTTCAATTATCTTTCTCATATGTATAGATCCACCAGCTGAGTGGTCTAGAGATATTTGGGCCTTTTCTGTAAGCCCATAGTAAAAGATATCCAACTGCACCCATTCTGAAAATATTTCAGAGGGGCATTTCCTTAGCGTCCCTCTGTACCTCTCCCAGGCATTATAAATGGATTCATTATCCTCTTGTTTAAAGCCTTGGATGTCCAGTCTTAGCTATGTCATCCTTTTTGGAGGAAAATATTGATTCAGGAATTTGTCTGATAACTGTTTCCATGTTCTTATGCTTACTGTAGACATCCTGATCTACTTCCTTATCACGTACTGTGTCAGCAATTTGTAAGAACTGTGCCAGAAACTCAGTAGGTTCTTCTTGTGGAAGATCGGAATACTGGCAATTTTGCTGCACCATGATAATGAGCTGAGGATTTAGCACAAAACTGCTTGCTCTGATGGGGGTATATAGATATTATTCCCATAGGAAGCATTAGTAGGGTTAGCATATGACCCCAGAGTCCTTCTAGACTATTCATTTCCACTTAGGTCCATGATGGAGAAAAGGGGGATGATGTGAATTGCAAATAAAATATTTTTGTTTTTATTTTATTTAATTAAGGATAAACCGAATTAAAAAGGAAATAAGATAAAATAAAATAAAATAATTGGAAAATAGAATATAATTTTCGAGAACTAAAAGAAAAAAATAAAATAAAAAAATTCAAATACTAAAATGACTAATTAATTAAAAAGATTTGAAAAATTTTGGATATGATTTTCGAAAAATGAAGAGAGAGAAAGTGGTTAGAAAATTTTGAAAAAAATATGTCTTAAAATTAAAGATACTTGTAAGAAAATAAATAAATAAAAGAAAAGATTTGAAAATGATATGATTTTAAAATTTAAAGATTTGAAAATTTTATAAAGGATTTTTGAAAAATATAAAAAAAAAGAATTGAAAAAAAGATTTAAAAAGATAAATTTTGAAATTGAAATTCTAACTTGACTAACAAGAAACTACCAAATTTTAAAAATTTTGACTAAGTCAACCTAGGTAATTCGAAAATGATAAGTAATTAAAGGAAAAGATATTTTTTTTTTTTGAATTTAATGAGGAAAGAAAAAAACAATAAAATGACACCAAACTTAGAATTTTTGGATCAAATCAAAGAAAATAAACAAGAAAACTTTGAATGTCAAGATGAACACCAAGAACACTTTGAAGATCAAGATGAACACCAAGAACAAATTTTGGAAATCTTTAAGAAAAGAAAAACACAAAGGACACCAAACTTAAAGATTTTTATACTTTGGACACTAATAATTCGAAAATGCACAAGAAAAACAAGGAAAGACACAAAACAAGAAAAACTAAAGATCAAATAAGGAAAATAAACAAGAATAGCTTGAAGATCAATAAAGAACACAATGCATATATTTTCGAAAATTAAAGAAAAAATTTAAAACATGCAATTGACACCAAGCTTAAAGCATGAAACTAAACTCAAACAGAAAACTCAAGGGAAAATTAAAGATTAATAAAGAAAAATAAGATTTTTGAAAAGAAAATAAAGGACTCAAATTTAGTGACTCTAAACCAAAAAGATAAATTTTTCCTAATCTAAGCAACAAAATAAACCGTCAGTTGTCCAAACTCAAACAATCCCCGGCAACGACGCCAAAAACTTGGTGCACAAAATTGTGATCACAGTTTTCACAACTCCGCACTACTAACCAGCAAGTGCACTGGGTCGTCCAAGTAATACCTTACGTGAGTAAGGGTCGATCCCACGGAGATTGTCGGCTTGAAGCAAGCTATGGTTATCTTGTAAATCTTAGTTAGGAGATTAATGATTAAATTGATTTTGTTTATGAAAAATAAATAACATAAAATAGATGGTACTTGTGATTCAGTCATGAGGAACAGGTTGAGGTTTCGGAGATGCTCTGTCGTCTAAATCTCTGCTTTTCTACTGTCTTCTTCTTCAAACACGCATGGCTTCCTTCAATGGCAAGCTGTATGATCCTCTCGGATGAAAAATACCAGGTACGATCTCTGCACCGCTAATCAACTGTCGAATTTCTCGTCTTGGATGAAAAATACCAAGTACAGCTACCGCACGGCTAATCATCCGTCGGTTCCCGCTAACGTCGGAATAGAACCCTTGTCCTTTTGCACATTGTCACTGCGCCCAACATTTGCAAGTTTGAAGCTCGTCACAGTCATCCCTTCCCAGATCCTACTAGGAATACCGCAGACAATGTTTAGACTTTCTGGATCCCAGGAATGGTGGCAATGATTCTAGCATATACCATGAAGATACTAATCTCACAGACTCGGTCCGTGTATTAGATATCCAAGAGACACGTACTCAAGCTATCGCGTAATGACTACGTTGAGCTCAGATAGAACGGAAGTGGTTGTCAAGCACACGTTCATAGAATTGAGAATAATGATGAGTCTCACGGATCATCACACTCTCTATATTGAAGTACGAATGAGTATCTTAGAATAGAATCAAGCGTGATTGAATAGAAAACAGTAGTAATTGCATTAATCCATTGAAACACAGCAGAGCTCCTCACCCCCACCTACGGGGTTTAGAGACTCATGCCGTAGAAGATACAATATGAAATGTAAAATGTCATAAGTTACTGAATGAATCTCTAAAAGTAGTTTTTATACTAAACTAGTGACTTAGGTTTATAGAAAATGAGTAACTAAGTGCAGATTGTGCAGAAATCCACTTCCGGGACCCACTTGGTGCATGTCTGGGCTGAGCTTTAAAGCGTTTTTGTGCATATGCCCAAAGTTGGAGTTAAACGCCATCCTGGGTGCCAAAATGGGCGTTTAATGCCAAGAATTATGCCAGTTCTGGCGTTTTACGCCAAAAAGTTTTAGGCTAGCTTTTAGCGCCAGTTTGGGCCATCAAATCTCAGACAAAGTATGAACTATTATATATTGCTGGAAAGCCCAAGATGTCTAATTTCCAAGGCAATTGAGAGCGCGCCAATTGGGCTTTTGTAGCTCCATAAAATCCATTTCGAGTGCAGGAGGATCAGAATCCAATAGCATCTGCAGTCCTTTTTCAGCCTCTGAATCAGATTTTTGCTCAGGTCCCTCAATTTCAGCCAGAAAATACCTGAAATCACAGAAAAATACACAAACTCATAGCAAAGTCCATAAATGTGATTTTTGAATAAAAACTAATAAAAATATAGTAAAAAGTAATTAAATCATACTAAAAACTATGTAAAAATAATGCCAAAAAGGGTATAAATTATCCGCTCATCATTATGGTAATAAAATGAACATAACTATACACCTCGATCCTACTAAGAACTCCCTAATTCTTACCCCCTATTTCCACCCCTTTCAGCTACATGTGCGAAGGTTTAGTGCGGAGCTATAGGAGCATAGAAGATTATGTTTAAGAGTTGAGTTGTTAGATTTTATTTTCCCGAGGTTATATATATATATTTGTGATTGAATGGTTTAAAGTATGGACTCTTCATTTTTTCGGATAAAATTTCGGTTCTTATTCGTGAAGGCTCAATATTAAATAAAGAAAGTATAGAATAAAAAAATTTAGAGGTAAGTAACGCCTGATCTTTTGGTACGATCATGAGGTGCTAAAAGTTAGGGTGTTACACTTAGCTCCCTGTGTTGTTTGAGCATTTTTGCCCTGTCTGGACAGCATGGGTGTAAATGATTCATAACAACTTTGGAAATTGTCCAAAGACTGATGTCCGTAGGGATGGAAACGGGGCGGGTAGGGGCGGGTTTTTGCTCTACCCGACCCCGCCCCGCCGTACAACAACCCGCATAAAACCCGCCCCTCTTCTACCCGCGGGTAGTAAAACGTTGAACCCTAACCCGCCCCTGCGGGTACCCGCCCCTGCGGGTACCCGCCCCATCCCTACCCACCCCTATAATTATTAAAATCCAATAAATAAAATAAAATTTCAAAATTTATATAACCATCATCACATACATAACATAAATTAAAGTAAAAATTTAAATATGATACAATATTATTAATCATTTACTAATTATTTTACATATATTATATATATTATATATATAGCGAGGCGGGTAGGGGCGGGTATTACCTAAACCCGACCCCGCCCCGCCCCTCCCAAGAACCCGCCCCGTTAAAAACCTGCCCCGGTGCGGGTGGGTACCGCGGGTTTGGGTGGTATTGCCATCCCTAGATGTCCGTGAATATGTGTACGTAGATCCTGGCTGGACAGTTCATGCTGGCTAAAGGATTTGTCTTCAGAGTTGGAGATATTTTGGATTTCCACCTCCCCTCTCTACTGCATATGATTAGTTGATTCTTAATCTCGTCTCCCTTCCGAGTCGTGTTCCTTATTTTGGTAGAAAAACTGACAAGTTTAGAATAATTTTTGTTGAACTTTTCAGCTTCTTCTAGTGTCTTGAAAGTCATCCTGACTTTTGGGACAAATTATTCATCCACAACACTAGTGCACAAAACTGGCTCCGCACGCTTTGTACAGATAGACCGGTAATTATACCGAGTTGTCCAAGTAATACCTCAGGTGAGTGAGGGTCGTTCCCACAGAGATTGTTGGTTTAAGCAAGCAATGGATACCTTGCAGATCTTAGTCAGGCGGATAGAAAATATATTTTGTCATGAAAAACACATAAAACAGATAAATAAATAAAACGTTACTAGATAGGTGTGAAATCAATGGTATGAGAATGGTTGATGCTTCAGAGATGCTTCTTCCTTCTGGCTCAACTTTTCTCACCATCTACTCCAACTTCTGTTTGATTCATTCCATGGTAGGTTGTATATCATTAACGCCGGGTCAGCGGTCATTAATCTCCTTTGCTTCAGATCAAACGCCAGGTCAGCGATCATCCAATCTGAACGGAGGTGAAGCTCTAACAGTCCATTCCCTTGGTTATCCTACTCAAAATGCCATAGATAAGGTCGAATCTTTGGGATCAGAGAATACTGCTTCTTTGGTTTTAGCCTATACCACAAAGGCCCTAATCGCCCCGCACCTCGGTTAAACTGATGCCTCGAGAAGTCCCCAACGAAGCCGTGGATTATCCGTCTAAGAGATGTATAATCAAGCTTGTCGTTCAGTACTATCCCGTCAAGGACTCGCAAGAACCCATTTAGAATGAGGATGATTGTCACGGGTTACCCGATTCATAAGGTTGAAGAATGAAGATACATCTTAGAATAGAATCAAGCATAGATTGAAGTAGAATAGTGATTATTAATTCATACGAATCAGTAGAGTTCCTAACCATAACTTTAGGAGGTTAGTGACTCATACTGTACATTCGAAAATACAAAATGGGGGAAAAAGAAGATTGGCCGCCTTAAACAAGGGTGATCTCCTCCTATATATACTAATCTGCTAACTAAGAATTACAGAAATAAAATAACTAGTCTTGTAGTGCGAAAATCCACTTTCCGGGCCCACTTGGTGAGTGTTTGAGCTGCGCCAAGGGTGTCTCCACGTGCTAGGACTCCTTAGGGGCATTGAACACTAGCTTGGGCCTTCGTTTTGGGTGTTGGACGCCAGCTGCTCCCTTTTGGACGTCCAACGCTAGGAATAGGGTAGGTGGATGCCGTTGAACGCCCATTTTGCACCTTTATTTCCAAAGAAAAGTATAGACTCTTATCTATTTCTGGAAAGACTTGGATGTTAGCTTTCCATAGCCGTTAAGAGCACGCCATTTGGACTTCTGTAGCTCCAGAAAAGCACATTCGAGTGCACTGAGGTCAGATCCTGACATCATCTGTAGTCTTTTCTCTGTCTCTGAATCAGACTTTTGCTCAAGCTCCTCGGTTTTAGCCAGAAAATACCTGAAATTATCATAAAACACACAAACTCAAAGTAGAATTCAAAAATCTGAATTTTGCACTAAAACCTATGAAAACATAATAAAACTTGAGCAAAACTGATAAACCTCAATTTTGTGGTTTATCTTGTGTAGAATTTGGGGGGTTTTATCAATATTATCCACCCTTATTCATATAAATCACATGGTTTTGTGTTTCCTTCCTAATTTTTCTTCATAGCTTAAAACATGCTTCTTTAACCTTAAAAATGCTATATTTTAATCCTGTTCCATTACCATTCGATGTCGTGATGTGTTTATTGAGTGGATTCAGGATCTATATGGAAAAGAAACATGCACAAGTGGAAGGGACATGAAGAATGAAGCTTTGGAGAACTGGAGGCGACGCGCACGCGTGGATTGGCACAGTAGTGACCGATGCGTACGCATGCTCGACGAGTACGCGTGGCTCGCAGAACTCAGATGACGCGCACGCATGGCCGATGCGCACGCATGTCGCCTAGCACGTGAATTCATTAAAGAAATCGTGGCTGGCAATTTCTGAGAGGCTCCAGGCCCAATCTAAGCTCAATTCTGCATGGAAAAGACCCAAGGAAACAAGGGGGAAAGGGGGGGGACTCAATCATTCACACCTTACACATAGTTTTAGCTAGTTTTTGGTTCTTATTTTCTAGAGAGAGAAACTCTTACTTCTCTCTAGATTTAGTTTGTTTTTGATCCTCCCTTGTTGAAATTCTGAATGGGTGATGAGCGGATAATTTATACGCTTTTTGGCATTGTTTTTAGTATGTTTTTAGTAGAATCTAGTTACTTTTAGGGATGTTTTCATTAGTTTTTATGTTAAATTCACATTTCTGGACTTTACTATGAGTTTGTGTGTTTTTCTATGATTTCAGGTATTTTCTGGCTGAAATTGAGGGACTTGAGCAAAAATCAGATTCAGAGGTTGAAGAAGGACTGCTGATGCTGTTGGATTCTGACCTCCCTGCACTAAAAATGGATTTTCTGGAGCTACAGAACTCAAAATGGCGCGCTTCTAATTGCGTTGGAAAGTAGACATCCAGGGCTTTTCAGAAATATATAATAGTTTATACTTTGTCAGAGTTTAGATGATTCAAACTGGCGTTCAACACCAGCTCTCTGCCCAATTCTGGCGTTCAGCGCCAGAAACAAGTTGCAAAGTGGAGTTCAACGCCCAAAATGGCACAAAAGCTGGCGTTCAACTCCAAGAATGACCTCTGCACGTGTAACATTCAAGCTCAGCCCAAGCACACACCAAGTGGGCCCCGGAAGTGGATTTATGCATCAATTACTTACTTCTGTAAACCCTAGTAGCTAGTTTATTATAAATAGGACTTTTTACTATTGTATTAGACATCTTTGGATTATCTTTTGATCCTTTGATCATCTTGGGACGCCTAGTTCTTAGATCATGGGGGCTGGCCTCTCGGCCATGCCTGGACATTCATTACTTATGTATTTTCAACGGTAGAGTTTCTGCACTCCATAGATTAAGGTGTGGAGCTCTGCTATTCCTTAAAGATTAATGCAAAGTACTACTGTTTTTCTATTCAATTCAACTTATTTCGTTTCTAAGATATTCATTCGCACTTCAACCTGAATGTGATGAACGTGACAATCATCATCATTCCCTATGAACACGTGCCTGACAACCACTTCCATTCTACCTTCGATTGAATGATTATCTCTTGGATCTCCTAATCAGAATCTTCGTGGTGTAAGCTAGATTGATGGCGGCATTCATGAGAGTCCGAAAAGTCTAAACCTTGTCTGTGGTATTCCGAGTAGGAATCTGGGATTGAATGACTGTGACGAACTTCAAACTCGCGAGTGCTGGGCGTAGTGACAGACGCAAAAGGATAGTAAATTCTATTCCAGTATGATCGAGAACCTCCAAGATGATTAGCCATGCAGTGACAGCGCATCGGACCATTTTCACAGAGAGGAATAGGATGCAGCCATCGACAAGGGTGATGCCTCTAGACGATTAGCCGTGCTGTGACAGAGCATTTGGACCATTTTACCGAGAGGATTAAAAGTAGCCATTGACAACGGTGACATCCTTACAAAAAGCCAGCCATGGAAAGGAGTAGGATTGATTGGATGAAGGCAGCAGGAAAGCAAAGGTTCAGATGAACGAAAGCATCTCTATGCACTTATCTGAAATTCTCACCAATGATTTACATAAGTATCTCTATCCTTGTTTTCTTCTTTATTTTCGAAAACTCCGTAATCAATTATTATCCGCCTGACTGAGATTTACAAGGTGACCATAGCTTGCTTCATACCGACAATCTCCGTGGGATCGACCCTTACTCACGTAAGGTTTATTACTTGGACGACCCAGTGCACTTGCTGGTTAGTTGTATCGAGGTTGTGACAATTTATGAATTAAGATTAGAGCACCAAGTTTTTGGAGCCATCACCAGGGATCACAATTTCGTGCACCAATGGGGTCTTGTTAATTTTAGTTTCAACTACTTAATTTGAGTTCTCTGGTTATAACTTTGTGTAGATCTTGTGTTGAATCTATGTTCTCTTATCATTTTCCCTTTTTCTTCTCATATCATGAACTTTGTTGATCTTGGATTTCTATTAGTGCATTGATGTTTTCTATGATTGATAGTGTTATTTGAGTTATTTTCTATTGATAATTGTTAGTGGGTCCTTGTAATTTTCAATTAATTTGCAATTTGAATATGTCTTTTGTTAATGCATACCATGTGTTTGATGAAATGTTTCCTTTGATTATGGATTAGTTTTCTATACTCTTGGCCTAGGCTAAAGGGTTTGGGTGAACTTGAGTCATTGGATCTAATTGATTTGGTGATTTGAGAATCCTAGTGGTCAAATTGATACCCATTGACACCAATCTACTACTAAGCCAATTATTAGTTGGATTGGGACTTATGAGTTGAGATTGATCAAGCCATTTGACGTACCTCAAGCGTTGAAGTAGATATTGTACATACTTTAGGCATAAAAGTAGACTTAATGAGCTTGATTCCTCATAATTGTCAAGATATGGTTATTAGACAAGGATGGTGACCCCAATTCCCACGCCTAGCCAAGAGTCCCGTTTATTATTCATAGTTGAAACCCCAAAAAACCCAATTGCTTGACTCTTGTTATAGTTAGTTTAATTGTTTACTTAGTTCTAGAATAGAAGTAGAATTATATGTTCCCTTACTAGATTAAAGTTGCTTATACTTGGCTTTAGTTGCTTTGATTTAGTTTCTTGCATTTTAAGATTCCTTGCATGTTAGGTTTAATAGTTTAAATTCTTGTTTATGACTCTCAACCCTGAAATTCTAACCAATATTGATGCATATGTTTGCCCATTCTCTTGAGGACGACCCGAGACTAATACTCTCGGTTACTTTATATTGGGATTGACTTTGTGACAACCAAATCAAAGTTTGATCGATAGGAATATATGTTGGTCTAGGACTATACTATGACAATGACATTGGTTTTCTATTGATGAAAATTCTAGATCAACGGTAAATCTTACTACATCAAATTTTTGGTGCCGTTGCCGGGGAATGGTTGCAACGTGTGCTTTGATATTGGTTATGTGAATATGTGAATATTGTAGATAGTTTACTTGCTTTCATTAGTTTGTTTTTAGTTTAGATTATCTTTAATGCATGAGCTATGACTTCTAAGTTGAATGACTCGGTCTCAACCGAATTCTAGCTTAGCCGAGATTGATCCTGAAATTGAAAGAACCTTGTTACATACTCGGCAAGCTAGGCGGCGGTTGGATTACACGGTTAGTGCTTCACCCTCTCTTGAGGAACCCTCCGAAACACTAAATGGAACCGAGAGTGACTTAGAATCCATAACTTCCTATTCCTCTATTGGCACTACTGATACATCTTTGCATACTACAGGTGAAAACCATATGGCAGAACCACGTAGGATTACCTTGCATGAACAAGAAGCACCGGATCTCATTCTTCAACCGTTGCAAGCTAGGTATCCAAATCTTGATCCAAATTTTGAGTTGAAGAATAGTCTGATTAACTTGCTTCCTAAGTATCATGGACTACCGGGCCAAGACCCCATTAGGCATTTGAGAGACTTTCAAGTTGCTTGTTCTATGGCTCGAAGGCATGGTGCCGATGAGATTGCTATCATAGTTTTTGCTTTCCCCTTCTCTCTTGAGGAGTCGGCAAAAGAGTAGTTCTACTCCCAACAGGATGAAGTGGTAACTGAATGGAACTTATTGAGAAGAGAGTTTTTAGACAATTTCTTTCCTCCGGAGAAGACCGATTACATCCGGAAGGAAATTTTTTGTATAATGCAAAGAGACCAAGAGACACTCTATAAATATTGGACTCGATTTAAGAGGTTGTTGGAATCTTGTCCACATCATGGTTAGAAACTTACTTGCTCATTAGCTATTTCACTGGAGGTCTTTGTGCGGCGGATAAGAGATTGCTCACCATCTCTAGTAGTGGTTCCCTTTCTAAGAACAAGACGGCGGCAGAAGCATGGAGTTTGATAAATGATGTCGCCGAGGCTACCCAACATGAGAGAGTGAAGAACAATCCTCCCAAGAGTGTGGTGGAAGCACCTCCTTCCGAATCAGCTTTGACTAAAGTGCTTGGAGACATGACCACTCTTCTCATGGAGATTCGCAAAGAACAAAAGGCATTTCACTCAATCCAAGCCATCCAAGCCCCACCTCAAATCCTCTAACTTGAAGGACCTCCTAGAGTATGTGGTTTATGCTCTAGTACCACACATTACACCGACCAATGCCATCAAGTCCAAGAGGATTACACTCACATGGTAGCCAACGTGAACTACAACAACTGCCCACCCTATCAATCTCAAGGCCAAAATAATTACTCTCATGGTAACAGTACTAATCAAGGGTGGAGTGACGAACGGACTTTTGTGTGGTTTAGAATTCACAAATAAATTCTCGTTGCAAGTATAGTTTCTAAACCAACAAACAATCCTTTCATGCAAAAATTTGGTTGTCACAAGTAACAAACCCCTAAATTTATAAACCGAAGTATTGAACCTTGGGTCGTTCTCCCTAGGAATTGCAACAAAGTGTCTTGTTATTGGTTATGAGACATTTTGGGGTTTTTGGGATAAGAGGCATGAAAAGTAAATAGCAATGAAAATAAACTAACAACTAGAAAGGTCTTGGCAAGGAATGAGAATTAGAAGTCCTATCCTAGTTATCCTCCTCAATTGTGACCACAATTATCCATTGCTACCACTTAGTTAACCTCTAACCATGGAGGAAAGTCAACTGGATGAATTGATTTGATTCCACAAGTCCTAGCCAACTCCCAAGGGGAAAGACTAGCTTTAGTGGTATCCAAATCAATTAGCAACTTCTAATTATCAATCAACACGGGAATTAGATAACTCAAGCGTCACTAATTACTCTACCAAAGCTAAGAACACTAAAATCTACACTAAAATCCAACCAACCATTTTATCAAACACTTGGAAGGCATAAAAGGAAAACATAGTAAATTGCAAGGAATGTAAATCTACACTACTCAATTGCAAGGAATTAAACAACAACAAAATCAAATCAACAATAAAGGAACATGAATCATAAATTGCATTGAATTGAAAATAGAAGAACAAAAATGCATCAACATAAAAGTAGAGAATTACATGAATCAAATACAAAACTAGAAAGAGGAGATATAGAAGAGGAAGAATTGCCAAAGGAAAAGTAAATCAAGCATGAATTAAACCTAGATCTAAGATGAAAATATCCTAAGAACCCTAATTCTAGAGAGAAAAGGGAGCTTCTCTCTCTAGAAACTAAACTACATGATGCTAAGCTACCAAACAATTGCTCCCCCTTTGCTCAAGCTTGAATTCTGTATGAAATAACATTAGAAATGAGTTGGGTTGGGCCCAAAGTGCTTCAGAAATCGCTGGGGGCGATTTCACTTTAGTGGGCCACGAGCAGCATCGGCGCGCACGCGTACATGGTGCGTGCGCGCCCCTGAACGTGAAGAAACATATAGCAAATTTTATATTATTTTGAAGATCCGGATATTAGCTTTCCAACGCAATTAAAACCGCCTCATTTGGACCTCTGTAGGTCAAGTTATGGTCGATTGAGTGCGTAGAGGTCAGGCTTGACAACTTTACGGTTCCTTCATTTCTTCATGAGTTCTCCCACTTTGCATGCTTTTCTCCTCACTTCTTCCATCCAATACTTGCCTTATAAACTTGAAATCACTCAACAAATACATCAAGGAATCGAATGGAATTAAAGTAAATTGAATTGAGGTATTTTAAGGCCTAAAAAGCATGTTTTCACATTTAAGCACAAATCAAGGGAGAATTGCAAAACCATGCTATTTCATTGAATAAATGTGGGAAAAGGTGATAAAATCTCCCAAATTAAGCACAAGATAAACCACAAAATTGGGGTTTATCAAATCTCCCCACACTTAAACTAAGCATGTCCTCATGATAAAATCAAGAAAGAAGCAAAGGGACATCAACATTTATTCAATGCAAACTAACTACATGCAACCTATCTATATGCAATCTATTTACATGAATGCATCCACTTAGTCAAAATAAATCAATTCCCAAGAATACATATACAAACACAAGGGCTAAGGCAATAGCAATCACTCAACCCACAATTGAATTGAATTATTAAAAAGATTTTACAAATTTGCAAGAAAAGAAATGATCATGGGTGGAAACATGTAATTGAGCAATCGAACCCTCACCGGATGTGTATCCGCTCTGGTAACTCAAGTGTATGTGGTTGATTCACTCAATTCTCCCCTAATAATGTTTTCCAAGATTTATTTTTCATCTAACAATCAACAATTACTTTATGCATGCATACAAATATCATGAGGCATTTCCCATAGGTTGTAATGGGGCTAGGGTCAAGGTAGGATGCATATGGTCAAGTGAGCTTGAATTTCGAATCTTGATTAACTTAAACTTCCCATCTAACCTATGACAACCTATACAATTCTAAACAAACCTAACTACCCATTCTTCACTTTTTCACACACTCATGCATTCTCTTTTTTATCACCACCCATATGCATTAACTTTTATTGAACCTTGCTTTGGGGTATTTTGTCCCCTTTTTATTGCAATTCTTTGTCTTTGTCTTTCTATTTCTATTATTTATTTTCATTATTTTTCTTTTTTTTATTATTATTTTTTTTTCATTAAATTTTTTTCTTTTCAAACTAAAATATATATACAAGAACATCAATGCATATGGTTTACACAAGATTAATACATGACTATGTACCCAATTCCCAAGATTCTCAACACAAATACAAAAACACACTTTTATCTCTACCCAATATTCCCAACTCTCCCAAAATTAAATGATAACACTCTCACTAGCCTAAGATAATCAAAGATCCAAACAAGGGACATTTATTATTTTTCACTTAGGCTTGTAATGTGCTACAATTAAGAACAAGTGGGTTAAGCATAGGCTCAAAATTGGCTAACAATAGAAGATAGAAGGTAGGCTATTTGGGTAAGTGAGCTATTTGAACAATGGCCTCAATCATGTAAATGCATGTATACGCAAAATAATGGACATATAGAATTAAAAAAATCAAAGATTACAATCATAGAAAGAGAATAATGCACACAAGAATGAAAGTAAGTGGTCATAGGATGTAACCACACAATTAGGCTCAAATCTCACATGCTTGTGTTATTAGCTCAAAAATCATGTTCCACAAAGTATATAATTCAAGCAAGTTCTAAATTTTTTTTTTCAATTGGAGTGCCCTATAGATAAAATCCTTGGAAAATATCATGATTTTGACTAAGCTTAATATATACATATGCAATGCAACCAAAAATCCTAAAAGATCTAAAAATGAAATACAAAAGTGTTGGGATTAGAAACTTGTCACCTAAAAATGCCGAGCGGTCGGACGACCTCCCCACACTTAAAAGTTTGCACTGTCCTTGGAGCATCCAAGGATGAACAAGGGGGTACGGCGACTTTCCTAGTTGCTACCTTCAGTTGGTAGGTCAACCGATGCTGCGTGTTCTTCTCCCACTTCCGTTTTTGCTTATGATGATTCATCCTGAACATAGAAAATAGGAGATAATAAGACAAGTAAATGCACAAGCAAGGAAGCATGGATTGTTGGAATGAGGTAAATCACTAGAATTGAGTGAGTGAATTAGTGTGACATTAATGAAAAATAAGTGTGTGGATCCTAACTTGCATGCGGTTTAGAACTTACACTCTAGTATTTAGAAATTATGTCACATTTATACAAAAGAAGACACACATTTCACTCATTCTAGTGTACTTGAAATACTTCAAAGGACTTGTAGGCTAAAACAACCCAACGAGTAGTGAAGAAGCATAAAAGTATTCAAGCAAAAATCAAGCAATTGTGAAGTTGGATAATGCATGGACATTGATTGATGTGTAAGTAAATTTGATGAACAAAATGGTATAGAAAGCTCACACATCAAACAATGACACATATTGAAGTTATTGCAACACCTAAGTGACATAAAGGTGAGACACATGAATGCAATGGAACTTAGGAAAAAAAGATATAGAAGTCAAAAATCAATCACATAGAAAGCATGGTCCACAAAGATTGAAAAGCTCAAAAATACGTCACTATGTAAGCTTCCGATCCAATTTCACAATTTCACAATCTCAATGCATGAAATAGGTGATGATCAATTAGAACAAGCATCCTAGAAAAAATGCATTGATAATGTAAAATTTCCTAACAATGGATGATGAATGCATGGTGGCCAAAACATGCAATTCAAAGAGTTAAGATGCATGAAGGCAATGTAACAAGTACTTGGTATTCAAAAGTGTTAAACATGAAAAATTACAAACCAAGTAACCAAATACAACATCAACAAAGAAATCCAACAATGACAATTAACAATAATGATGTTAAACTAACATCCTATTAGTAATAAGCAGCAGTAAACAGTAAACAAGATTAGTAATCCAACACTTATAATGGAAAACAAAAATTAAACTAACTAACTAACTAAAAGAAATGGTGTTACATGATGCTTGGTAGTGTTGGATGATGTTTGAAGAGTGGAAAGAAAAGGAGAGAAAAGAGAAGAAGGAAAGAAATGGAAAGAAGAGAAGAAAAGAAGGTGAGTGAGACAGGGCAATCCACGCGTGCGCGTCATGTGCGCGCAAGTGTGGATTGATGAAATGGAAGTGACGCGTACGCGTGCATGGCAAAGTAGAGAGTCGACGTGTACGCGCAAGGTATGCGTGCGTGTGCCCTGGGACACAACGTTGACACTCTTCAGGCACAACTCTCGGGTGAATGTATGGGAGGTGGAAAAATTCAATCCACGCGTACGCGTACATGGCGCGTCCGCGTGGATGGCCGAAATTTCTTGATTCACGCGTACGCGTGGAGTGCGCGTGCGCGTGGGTGGTGCTCTATTTTTCAAAATTTTTCTATGTTTTTGCATCAAACCAAGCATTCCAAACCTCCAAACAACTACCAAAACATCATAAAACCTTATTTAACCTACTAGACTACCAAACAAACTTAACAAATCAATCAAAACATGAGATTAAACCTATTTTACCAATATGTACAAAAGGAAAAATGAAAAGATGTTACCATGGTGGGGTGTCTCCCACCTAGCACTTTTGTTTATTGTCCTTAAGTTGGACTTATGGGGAACTCCTCTCAAGGTGGTTTGTGCTTGAAGCCATCTTGGAACATCCACCAATGCTTGGTTCTCCATTGTGCCTCAAGATTCCTTATTAGTTGTACCAAGTGTTGATGGAGTTCTTCACAAGTTTGGGGCTCCCAAAATTAATTTTCTCCTTGTAATCCGGGGTCCCACACTTTGTTTTCACACCCGTCTTGAAGTTGACTCTCATTATTAGCCCATCCGGGTGGTGAACAAGGTGAATTCTCTAGAGTGACCAACAATCCTTCTAGATCCATCTAGGTGAGCACTACTCCAACCTTTATATCTCATGTTTGATGCATCAACCATAATGAGTCTTGATTTGCAATGCCAATCACGAAACATCTTTCTTTTAGGCTTTATCCCACAAAGCATCCTAAGTTGGCCATCCGTTTCAAGCAAACCATATTCAAGTGGGATAATAAAGCTAATAGAAATGAGTTTCACCCACTCAAATGAAGGTGTAAATGGCAACCGAGGCAAAGGTGATTCCAAGGGTCTTGACAAAGCGTATTCAATTCCCATCTTCCTTTTTCTAAGGACTTCCACCTCTCCACAAGATCTCTTAATTTCAATCCTTTGTTCAACAATTTTATCTAAACCTTTTCCCTTACTCAAATCATAAATGGGAAGACGAGAGAGATTTACCTCCACATTGCTTTTAAATCCAATGGGGGGGAAGTTCTTCATGTTCAAAGGATTCTTCACCACTAAGACTTGGTGCTTGATCTTCCTTACCAAGGGAACTCAATTCTTGCTCTATCCCATCCAAGGCTTCATATGGAATATGCCTTGGAAGGTGTGCACTTTCCTCCCTAGCATCAATTTCAATCATCTTGGAGGGGTTTTCTTGAACTCTATGTTTCCAAGGAGGTTTCGCATCTCCTAAGTCTTCAACCATCTCTTCCTCTACTTCAACAATTATGGCTTCCTCCAATTGTTCTAATACAAAGCAACTTCTCTCATTCTCTACCAATCTCTCCTTTATGTTATGCTCTTCATTTGATTCTCCACATGTAGCCATGGGAGTTCCTTGAGTGTTCAAGCATTGGGATGCTAACCGGTTTACCACCTCATCCAAGGCAGCCGTGAATTGTTCTATATCCCTTTTCATCTCCTCTTGTCCTTGAACAAGAACATTAAGGATATCATCCATTGGAGGTTGGGGTGAACGGAAGGGTTCATCAATTTGGGAGAAGGATTCAGAGTCGAAAGGTGGTTCTTCTTGGTAGAATTGTGGTGGTCTAATGTTTTCCCTTCTTTCCATTTGTTGCACAACACACTCCATGGTTGCTTGGAATTGTTCCAATACCTCCTTGAAACGATCCCTTGACTCTTGCTCCTCTTGGATATCATGAGTAGGATCATATGGCTCTTGGATTGAAGGGCATGAATATTCTTCCATGGGAGGTTGTGGTGGAAAGTAGTATTCATCTTGTGGTTGAAAATTTTCATACGTTGGAGGTGGTTCATCTTGGTAATAATATAGAGGGGGTGGCTCTTGAAAATGTTGATGTTGGAATGGTGGTGGCTCTATATGTGGTTCATATGGCTCATATGGTTGTTGGTAGGATGGATATGGATTAGGGTCATATGAAGATGGTTGGTGAAAGGTGGCTTGTGAGTATAGCTGATGGCTATGTTGAGGATATGACTCATAGGTGTATGGTGGTGGTTCTTGGAAGTCACAAGAGGATTCACCATAACCATTGGATTGGTATGCATCATAGAATGGCTCTTCTTCATAGTGCGTTGGTGGAGGTTGTTGCCAAGAGGATTGATCATATGCATATGGCTCCTCCCACCTTTGGTTATCCCATCCTTGATGCACATCTTCATTGAAGTTTCAATTTCCTACAACATAGTTGTAATCACACTCATAGCCAAAGTGAGAATTCATAGTGAAAAGTGAAAATAAGAAACAAAAATCTAACAAGAAATAATGAAACAAAGTCCTAAAACTAGCAAAAACTAACAAGCAATCCAAAAATCAAGCTATTCACAATATTCACATATATACAAGGATGAGCGGATAATTTATACGCTTTTTGGCATTATTTTTACATAGTTTTTAGTATGATTTAGTTAGTTTTTAGTATATTTTTATTAGTTTTTAAATAAAATTCACATTTCTAGACTTTACTATGAGTTTGTGTGTTTTTCTGTGATTTCAGGTACTTTCTGGCTGAAATTGAGGGACTTGAGCAAAAATCAGATTCAGAGGTTGAAGAAGGACTGCAGATGCTGTTGGATTCTGACCTCCTTGCACTCAAAGTGGATTTTCTGGAGCTACAGAACTCCAAATGGTGCGCTCTCAATTGCGTTGGAAAGTAGACATCCAGGGCTTTCCAGAAATATATAATAGTCCATACTTTTCCCGAGTTTAGACGACACAAATTGGCGTTCAATGCCAGCTCCCTGCCCTATTCTGGAGTCAAACGCCAAAAACAGGTTGCAAAGTGGAGTTAAACGCCAGAAACAGGTTACAAACTGGCATTTAACTCCAAGAAAGACCTCTCCACGTGAAAGCTTCAATGCTCAGCCCAAGCACACACCATGTGGGCCCCAGAAGTGGATTTCTGCATCATTTACTTATCTCTGTAACCCTAGTAACTAGTTTAGCATAAATAGGACTTTTTACTATTGTATTCAGGGATCTTTGGGACGTTTAGTTCTGAGATCATGGAGGCTGGCCTCTCGGCCATTCCTAGACCTTGTTCTTATGTATTTTCAACGGTAGAGTTTCTACACACCATAAATTAAGGTGTGGTGCTCTGCTGTTCCTCGAGTATTAATGCAAAGTACTATTGTTTTTCTATTCAATTCAAGCTTATTCCTATTCTAAGATATTCATTCGCACCTAAGAACATGATGAATGTGATGATTATGTGACGCTCATCACCATTCTCACTTATGAACACGTGCCTGACAACCACTTTCGTTCTACATGAAGATGAGATAGAATGAGTATCTCTTAGATATCTAATACATGGGACCGAGTCCGAGATATTAGAGTCTTCGTGGTATAAGTTAGAACCCATGGACGGCCATTCCTGATATCCAGAAAGTCTAAACCTTGTCTGTGGTATTTCGAGTAGGATCCGGGAAGGGATGGCTGTGATGAGCTTCAAACTCGCGAGTGCTGGGCGTAGTGACAGACACAAAAGGATAGTAAATCCTATTCCAGTATGATCGAGAACCGACAAATGATTAGCCATGCAGTGACAGCGCATTGGATCATTTTCACAGAGAGGATGGGATGTAACCATTGACAACGGTGATGCCCAACATACAGCTTGCCATGGAAAGGAGTAGGAATGATTGGATGAAGACAGCAGGAAAGCAGAGGTTCAGGAGGAACGAAAGCATCTCTATACGCTTATCTGAAATTCTCACCAATGAAATACATAAGTATCTCTATCCTATTTTATATTTTAATTATGTTTTAATTATCAATTCTCTATAACCATTTGAATCCGCCTGACTGAGATTTACAAGGTGACTATAGCTTGCTTCAAGCCGACAATCTCCGTGGGATCGACCCTTACTCACGTAAGGTTTATTACTTGGACGACCCAGTGCACTTGCTGGTTAGTTGTGCGAAGTTGTGACGAAGTGTGATTCACGTTTGAGAGCACCAAGTCTTTGGCGCCATTGTTGATGATTACAATTTCGTGCACCAAGTTTTTGGTGCCGTTGCCGGGGATTGTTCGAGTTTGGACAACTGACGGTTCATCTTGTTGCTCAGATTAGGTAATTTTATTTTAATTTTAAGCTTTTTATTTCTTATTTTCGAAAAATACAAAATTTTTCTTCTTTTTCGTTTTTCCTAAAATAATTTTCGAAAAAAAAATATTTATAAAATCATAAAAACCAAAAATATTTTGTGTTTCTTGTTTGAGTCTAGTGTCAATTTTTAAGTTTGGTGTCAATTGCATGTTTTTATTCTTCTTGCTTTTTTCGAAAGTGTGTTTATCATAATCTTCAAGTACATTCGAAGTGTTCTTGATGTTCATCTTGACATTCAAAGTGTTCTTGCATGCATTGTGTGTTTTGATTCATAATTTTCATGTTTTGAGTCTTTTCATTATTTTTCTCTTTCATCATTAAAAATTCAAAAATAAAAAAAATATCTTTCCCTTTTTCTTCTCATAAAATTCAAAAATTTGAGTTGACTTTTTCAAAAAATTTTAAAATTTAGTTGTTTCTTATGAGTCAAGTCAAATTTTCAATTTAAAAATTCTATCTTTTTCAAAAAAAAAATCAAATCTTTTTCATTTTTCTTTCATAATTTTCGAAAATTTTCAAAATTTATTTTCAAAATCTTTTTCTTATTTCTATTTCATATTTTCAAAATCTTTACTAACAATTAATGTGATTGATTCAAAAATTTTAAGTTTTTTACTTGCCTAGTAAGAAAGGTTCAAACTTTAAATTTTAAAATCATATCTTTTTGTTTCTTGTTAGTCAAGTAATCAACTTTAATTTTCAAAATCAAATCTTTTTAAATTTCTTTTTCAAATCTTTTTTCAAATTAAATGTCAATCACATCTTTTTCAAAATCAATTTCAAAATCTTTTCTAACTTCTTATCTTTTCAAAAAATTAATTTTCAAATCTTTTTCAATTAACTACTTGACTTTTTGTTTGATTTTAAAAGTTTACTATTTCAATCATATCTTCTTCAAAACTACCTAACTAATTCTCTCTCTAATTTTCGAAAATCACCTTCCTCTTTTTCAAAATTTCTTTTCAATTAACTATTTGTTTTAAATTTTAGTTTGATTTAATTTTATTTTTCCTTTTAAGTTTTCGAATTTTAACTTTAATTTCAAATTAAAAACAAGAATACTTTTATTTTAATTTATTTAATTTTCAAAATTCTCTCCCCATCATCTCTTTCTAATTATTTTATTTATTTACTGACACTCCTCTTCATCTAAGAATTCGAACCCACTCCTCTCCTCTGTGTTTGGATTCTTATCTTTTCCTTCTTCTATTCTTATCTTCTTCTACTCACATAAAGGAATCTCTATACTGTGACATAGAGAATTCTATATTTTCTTTTCTGTTTTCTTCTTTTTCATATGAGCAGGAACAAGGATAAGAACATTCTTGTTGAAGCTGATCCTGAACCTGAAAGGACTTTGAAGAGAAAGCTAAGGGAAGCCAAAGCACAACTCTCTTGAGAAAATCTGACAGAAATTTTTGAAAAAGAAGGAGACATGGCCGAAAATAATAACAATGCAAGGAAGATGCTTGGTGACTTTACTGCACCAAATTCCAATTTACATGGAAGAAGCATCTCAATCCCAGCCATTGGAGCAAACAATTTTGAGCTAAAGCCTCAATTAGTTTCTTTGATGCAACAGAACTGCAAGTTTCATGGACTTCCATCTGAAGATCCTTTTCAGTTCTTAACTGAATTCTTGCAAATCTGTGATACTGTTAAGACCAATAGGGTTGATCCCGAGGTCTACAGGCTTATGCTTTTCCCATTTGCTGTAAGAGACAGAGCTAGAGTATGGTTGGACTCTCAACCAAAAGATAGCCTGAACTCTTGGGATAAGCTGGTCACGGCTTTCTTGGCCAAGTTCTTTCCTCCTCAAAAGCTTAGCAAGCTTAGAGTGGATGTTCAAACCTTCAAACAGAAAGAAGGTGAATCCCTTTATGAAGCTTGGGAGAGATATAAGCAACTGACCAAAAAGTGTCCTTCTAACATGCTTTCAGAATGGACCATCCTGGATATATTCTATGATGGTCTGTCTGAGTTATCAAAGATGTCATTGGACCATTCTGTAGGTGGATCCATTCACCTAATGAAAACACCTGCAGAAGCTCAAGAACTCATTGACATGGTTACAAATAACCAGTTCATGTACACTTCTGAGAGGAATCCTGTAAGTAATGGGACGACTCAAAGGAAGGGAGTTCTTGAGATTGATGCTCTGAATGCCATATTGGCTCAGAATAAAATATTGACTCAGCAAGTCAATATGATTTCTCAGAGTCTGAATGGAATGCAAGCTGCATCCAACAGTACTCAAGAGGCATCTTCTGTAAAAGAAGCTTATGATCCTGAGAACCCTGCAATAGCAAAGGTGAATTACATGGGTGAACCCTATGGAAACACCTATAATCCCTCATGGAGAAATCATCCAAATTTCTCATGGAAGGATCAACAAAAGCCTCAACAAGGCTTTAATAATGGTAGAAGAAACAGGTTTAGCAACAGCAAACCTTTTCCATCATCCACTCAGCAACAGACAGAGAATTCTGAGCAGAATCCATCTAGCTTAGCAAATATAGTCTCTGATCTATCTAAGGCCACTCTAAGTTTCATGAACGAAACTAAGTCCTCCATTAGAAATTTGGAGGCACAAGTGGGACAGCTGAGTAAAAGAGTCACTGAAACTCCTCCTAGTACTCTCCGAAGCAATACAGAAGAGAATCCAAAAAGAGAGTGCAAGGCCATTACCTTACTTGGCGTGGCCGAACCCAAAATGGAGGAGGAGGACGTGAATCCTAGTGAGGAAGACCTCCTGGAACGTTCAGTGACCAATAAGGAGTTTCCCTTTGAGGACCCAAAGGAATCTGAGGCTCATTTAGAGACCATAGAGATTCCATTGAACCTCCTTTTACCATTCATGAGCTCTGATGACTATTCATCTTCTGAAGAAGATGAAGACATTGCTGAAGAGCAAGTTGCTCAATATTTAGGAGCAATCATAAATCTGAATGCCAAACTATTTGGTAATGAGACTTGGGAGAATGAACCTCCCTTGCTCATCAAGGAACTAAATTCCTTGGTTCAGCAAACTCTACCTCAAAAGAAACAGGATCCTGGTAAATTCCTAATTCCCTGTAACATAGGCACCATGACTTTTGAGAAGGCTTTGTGTGACCTGTGGTCAGGAATAAACTTAATGCCACTCTCTGTAATGGAGAAACTTGGGATCTTTGAGGTGCAATCTGCCTGAATCTCATTAGAGATGGCAGACAACTCAAGAAAAGAGGCTTATGGACTAGTAGAGGACGTGCTAGTAAAGGTTGAAGGCCTTTACATCCTTGCTGATTTCATAATCCTAGACACTGGGAAGGATGAGGATGAATCCATCATCCTTGGAAGACCCTTCCTAGCCACAGCAAAAGCTGTGATTGATGTGGACAGAGGAGAGTTGATCCTTCAACTGAATGAGGACAACCTTATGTTTAAAACTCAAGGATCTCCTTCTATAACCATGGAGAGAAAGCATGAAAAGCTTCTCTCACTGCAGAGTCAACCAAAGCCCCCACAGTCAAACTCTAAGTTTGGTGTTGAACCCCCACATTCAAACTCTAAGTTTAGTGTTGGGAGGTCCCAACAATGCTCTGAACATCTGTGAGGCTCCATGAGAGCTCACTGTCAAGCTATTGACATTAAAGAAGCACTTGTTGGGAGGCAACCCAATGTTATTTAATTATATCTATTTTATTTTATTGTTATTTTATGTTTTTTTTAGGTTGATGATCATGTGGAGTCACAAAAACTACTAAAAAATCAAAAACAGAATGAAAAATAGCTTTAAAAACAGCTCACCCTGGAGGAAGAGCTTACTGGCGTTTAAACGCCAGTAAGAAGCATCAAACTTGCATTTAACGCCAGAAAGAAGCATCAAGCTGGCGTTAAACGCCAGAAACAAGCACCAGACTGGCGTTTAACGCCAGAACAGAGCATGGAAGTGGCGTTAAACACCAAAAACAAGCAGCAAGCTGGCGTTTAACGCCAGACATGCACTATAAGGGCGTTTTTCACGCCTAATTGAAGCAGGGATGTTAAGTCCTTGACCCCACTGGATCTGTAGATCCCACAGGATCCTCTCAGGATCTGTGGATCCCACAGGATCCCCACCTACCACACCTCTTCTCCTCTCCTCCTCACACCTTTCCATAACACTCTTCCCCAAAATAACCTCCACCAATCACCTCCATTACTCCTCCAAAACCATCATACAACCCACTTACACCCACCCACTCAAATTCAAACCATCACTCCTTCCTTTTCACACATCATAACCACCTAAAACCCCCTTGGCCGAACCATTCGCACACCTCCATCTTCTTCTTCTTCTTCTTCTACTACTTTCTTTCTTCTTTTGCTCGAGGATGAGCAAACCTTCTAAGTTTGGTGTGGTAAAAGCGTTGCTTTTTGTTTTTCCATAACCATTAATGGCATCTAAGACCAGAGAAACCTTAAGAAAGAGGAAAGGGAAGTCATGGGAGATGGAAAGATTCATCTCACGAGCCCATCACTAAGAAAAGGATGGAGCAAGCAAGAGAGCCCACTCATGGGCCTCAACAAGAGCATGAGGAAATTCCTCACCGTGGAATCCCTAAGATGCCTCAGGGGATGTACTTTCCTCCACAAAACTATTGGGAGCAAATCAACACCTCCCTAGGAGAATTAAGTTCCAACATGGGACAACTAAGGGTGGAGCACCAAGAGCACTCCATCATCCTCCATGAAATTAGAGAAGATCAAAGAGCTATGAGGGAGGAGCAAAGACAAGGAAGAGACATAGAGGAGCTCAAGAGCACCATTGGTTCTTCAAGAAGAGGAAGACGCCACCCTCACTAAGGTGGACCCGTTCCTTAATTTCCTTGTTCTTATTTTCCTGTTTTTCGTTTACTATGCTTTATGTTTTATTTATGTTTATGTCTTTACTATATGATCATTAGTGTCTAAGTGTCTATGCCTTAAAGTTATGAATGTCCTATGAATCCATCACCTCTCTTAAATGAAAAATGTTTTAATTACAAAAGAACAAGAAGTACATGGTTTCGAATTCATCCTTGAAATTAGTTTAATTATTTTGATGTGGTGACAATACTTTTTGTTTTCTGAATGAATGCTTGAACAATACATATGTCTTCTGATATTGTTGTTTATGAATGTTAAATATGTTGGCTCTTGAAGAATAAGCAAAAAGGAGAAAAGTTATTTGATGATCTGAAAAATCATAAAAATGATTCTTGAAGCAAGAAAAAGCAGTGAATACAAAAGCTTGCGAAAAAAAAGAGAAAAGAAAAATGGCAAAAAAAAAAAAAGAGAGAGAAAAAGAAAAAGCAAGCAGAAAAAGCCAAAAGCTCTTTAAACCAAAAGGCAAGAGCAAAAAGCCAATAGCCCTTAAAACCAAAAGGCAAGGGTAATAAAAGGATCCAAGGCTTTGAGCATCAGTGGATAGGAGGGTCTAAAGGAATAAAATCCTGGCCTAAGCGGCTAAACCAAGCTGTCCCTAACCATGTGCTTGTGGCGTGAAGGTGTCAAGTGAAAACTTGAGACTGAGCGGTTAAAGTCGAGGTCCAAAGCAAAAGAAGAGTGTGCTTAAGAACCCTAGACACCTATAATTGGGGACTTTAGCAAAGCTGAGTCACAATCTGAAAAGGTTCACCCAGTTATGTGTCTGTGGCATTTATGTATCCGGTGGTAATACTGGAAAACAAAGTGCTTAGGGCCACGGCCAAGACTCATAAAGTAGCTGTGTTGAAGAATCAACATAC
Organism: Arachis hypogaea; assembly: GCF_003086295.3. Lineage (NCBI taxonomy): Eukaryota > Viridiplantae > Streptophyta > Magnoliopsida > Fabales > Fabaceae > Arachis > Arachis hypogaea. Next base: position 49,472,502 of record NC_092051.1, read on the forward strand.
TGAACTAAGAGAATCAATAACACTATCTGAATTCTAAGTTCCTATAGATGCCAATCATTCTGAACTTCAAGGGATAAAGTGAGAGGCCAAAACTATTCAAGAGGCAAAAAGCTAATAGTCCCGCTCATCTGATTGGAGCTAAGTTTCATTGATATTTTGGAATTTATAGTATATTCTCTTCTTTTTATCCTATTTGATTTCAGTTGCTTGGGGACAAGCAACAATTTAAGTTTGGTGTTGTGATGTGTGGATAATTTATACGTTTTTTGGCATTGTTTTTACATAGTTTTTAGTATGATTTAGTTAGTTTTTAGTATATTTTTATTAGTTTTTAAATAAAATTTGAATTTCTAGATTTTACTATGAGTTTGTGTGTTTTTCTCTGATTTCAGGTATTTTCTGGCTGAAATTGAGGGACTTGAGCAAAAATCAGATTCAGAGGTTGAAAAAGGACTGCAGATGCTGTTGGATTCTGACCTCCCTGCAATCAAAGTGGATTTTCTGAAGCTACCGAACTTCAAATGGCGCGCTCTCAATTGCGTTGGAAAGTAGACATCCAGGGCTTTCCAGCAATATATAATAGTCCATACTTTGCCCGCGTTTAGATGATGAAACCTGGCGTTCAATGCCAGCTCCCTGCCCTATTCTGGAGTCAAACGCCAGAAACAGGTTGCAAAGTGGAGTTAAACGCCTGAAACAGGTTACAAACTGGCGTTTACCTCCAAGAAAGACCTCTCCACGTGAAAGATTCAATTCTCAGCCCAAGCACACACCAAGTAGGCCCTAGAAGTGGATTTCTGCATCATTTACTTATCTCTGTAACCCTAGTAACTAGTTTAGCATAAATAGGACTTTTTACTATTGTATTCAGGGATCTTTGGGACGTTTAGTTCTAAGATCATGGAGGCTGGCCTCTCGGCCATTCCTAGACCTTGTTCTTATGTATTTTCAACGGTAGAGTTTCTACACACCATAGATTAAGGTGTAGTGCTCTGCTGTTCCTCGAGTATTAATGCAAAGTACTATTGTTTTTCTATTCAATTCAAACTTATTCCTATTCTAAGATATTCATTCACACCCAAGAACATGATGAATGTGATGATTATGTGACGCTCATCACCATTCTCACTTATGAACACGTGCCTGACAACCACTTCCGTTCTACATGAAGATGAGATAGAATGAGTATCTCTTAGATATCTAATACATGGGACCGAGTCCGAGATATTAGAGTCTTCGTGGTATAAGTTAGAACCCATGGACGGCCATTCCTGAGATCCAGAAAGTCTAAACCTTGTCTGTGGTATTCCGAGTAGGATCCGGGAAGGGATGGCTGTGATGAGCTTCAAACTCGCGAGTGCTGGGCGTAGTGACAGACGCAAAAGGATAGTAAATCCTATTCCAGTATGATCGAGAACCGACAGATGATTAGCCATGCAGTGACAGCGCATTGGATCATTTTCACAGAGAGGACGGGATGTAACCATTGACAACGGTGATGCCCAACATACAGCTTGCCATGGAAAGGAGTAGGAATGATTGGATGAAGACAGCAGGAAAGCAGAGGTTCAGGAGGAACGAAAGCATCTCTATACACTTATTTGAAATTCTCACCAATGAATTACATAAGTATCTCTATCCTAGTTTATATTTTAATTATGTTTTAATTATCAATTCTCTATAACCATTTGAATCCGTCTGACTGAGATTTACAAGGTGACCATAGCTTGCTTCAAGCCGACAATCTCCGTGGGATCGACCCTTACTCACGTAAGGTTTATTACTTGGACGACCCAGTGCACTTGCTGGTTAGTTGTGCGAAGTTGTAACAAAGTGTGATTCATGTTTGAGAGCACCAAGTCTTTGGCGCCATTGTTGATGATCATAATTTCGTGCACCATACAATAACCAATAATATAACACCATTGCAAATTCCTGGCAACGGCGCCATTTTGACGAACGGACTTTTGTGTGGTTTAGAATCACAAATAAATTCTCGTTGCAAGTATAGTTTCTAAACCAACAAACAATCCTTTCATGCAAAAATTTGGTTGTCACAAGTAACAAACCCCTAAATTTATAAACCGAAGTATTGAACCTCGGGTCGTTCTCCCTAGGAATTGCAACAAAGTGTCTTGTTATTGGTTATGAGACATTTTGGGGTTTTTGGGATAAGAGGCATGAAAAGTAAATAGAAATAAAAATAAACTAACAACTAGAAAGGTCTTGGCAAGGAATGAGAATTAGAAGTCCTATCCTAGTTATCCTCCTCAATTGTGACCACAATTATCCATTGCTACCACTTATTTAACCTCTAACCATGGAGGAAAGTCAACTGGATGAATTTGATTCCACAAGTTCTAGCCAACTCTCAAGGAGAAAGACTAGCTTTAGTGGTATCCAAATCAATTAGCAACTTCTAATTATCAATCAACACATGAATTAGATAACTCAGGCGTCACTAATTACTCTACCAAAGCCAAGAACACTAAAATCTACACTAAAATCCAACCAAGCATTTTATCAAACACTTGGAAGGCATAAAAGGAAAACATAGTAAATTGCAAGGAATGTAAATCTACACTACTCAATTGCAAGGAATTAAACAACAACAAAATCAAATCAACAATAAAGGAACATGAATCATAAATTACATTGAATTGAAAATAGAAGAACAAAAATGTATCAACATAAAAGTAGAGAATTACATGAATCAAATGCAAAACTAGAAAGAGGAGATATAGAAGAAGAAGAATTGCCAAAGGAAAAGTAAATCAAGCATGAATTAAACCTAGATCTAAGATGGAAATATCCTAAGAACCCTAATTCTAGAGAGAAGAAGGAGCTTCTCTCTCTAGAAACTAAACTACATGATGCTAAGCTACCAAACAATTGCTTCCCCTTTGCCCAAGCTTGAATTCTGCATGAAATAGCATTATAAATGAGTTGGGTTGGGCCCAAAGTGCTTCAGAAATCGCTGGGGGCGATTTCACTTTAGTGGGCCACGAGCAGCATCGGCGCGCACGCGTACATGGCGTGTGCGCATCCCTGAACACGAAGAAACATATGGAAATTTTTTATGTCATTTTGAAGCCCTGGATGTTAGCTTTCCAACGCAACAGAAACCGCCTCATTTGGACCTCTGTAGCTCAAGTTATGGTCGATTGAGTGCGAAGAGGTCAGGCTTGACAACTTTATGGTTCCTTCATTTCTTCATGAGTTCTCCCACTTTGCATGCTTTTCTCCTCACTTCTTCCATCAAATACTTGCCTTATGAACTTGAAATCACTCAACAAATACATCAAGGCATCGAATGGAATTAAAGTGAATTGAATTTAGCTGTTTTAAGGTCTAAAAAGCATGTTTTCACATTTAAGCACAAATCAAGGGAGAATTGCAAAACCATGCTATTTCATTGAATAAATGTGGGAAATGTGACAAAGTTCCCAAATTAAGCACAAGATAAACCACAAAATTGGGATTTATCATGGAGGGACAATGCTCATGGGAACAACCACAATCAAAGATGGAACCAAGGAAACTCATCTTCTCATTACCACAACAATAACCACCAAGCCAACCAAAACCACCAAAATCAATCATACTAAGCACCTCACCAAAACCAAAACAACAACCATAGATACCAAATACCTCACCGAAGACAACAATCCAACCAATCTTCTTCCTCTTCCACCGACTAAGGTGATGACTCTAACCGTGCACTCTACCAAGAGCAAGAGAGACTTAAGGTTATGGTAAAGGAAAATGAGGAGAACACTAGGAATCTTAATGCATAATTTGGTGACATGAGTGTTCAATTGTCCAACATCACCAAAATGCTTTCAAGGATGTCCCTACCGTCTTCCAACAATACTAACACCAACCAAGCGTCAAGCTCTTCTAACCTTCCACCCTAACCCCTTTCAAACCCAAAGGGCGGTCTCAATGCCATTACTCTACAGTCGGGGACTACATAGGAGGAGATACGTCCTAGGGCCATGGAAGACATCCATGAGGAGGAAGTGGTTGTTGAAGTTCCACATAAGGGAGATAAGGAAGACACAAAGCAAGAGGAAGACGAAGTGAGCCTTAAGGAGCCCAAGAGGAAGGCCATAATGGATGAAGCCATTGTCATTCCATTCCCTTCCATGGTAAAGAAGGCCAAGAAAATTCCAGAGTTTGATCTAGACATGCTTCAAGTATTCAAGAAGGTTGAGGTAACCATTCCACTTTTTGATGCCATTCAATAAATTCCGAAGTATGCTAAGTTTTTAAAGGACTTCTGCACATACAAAGATAGGATTGGTGAGTTGGAAACATTGTCATTGGGTATTTCCATTTCTTCATTGATGAAGCCTATTCCAGAAAAGTGTAGTGACAACAGACCATGTTTAGTATGTTGTTAGATTGGTGAAGTTGCCTTTTATGATTGCATGTATGATTTGGGGGCTTGTGTGAGTATCATGCCACTCTCTATATTTGCAAGGTTGAATTTAGCTCCATTAAAAAGGTCAGCCGCCAAATTTGCCTTAGCCGACTTGAGTGTGATCACCATAGTGGGGATAGTGGAAGATTTGCTTGTGACAATCAAGGACTTAGTGTTTCCGGTTGATTTCTATATCCTTGAAATGCCTCCGACTGATAATGGAAGTTCCTCCTCTGTTTTGCTTGGAAGACCTTTCTTGAAGACCTCTAAATTTAAATTTCATGCCTTCACCGGCACATACTCTTTTGAGATAGGTGACAAGACCATCAAGTTTAACTTGGAAGAGGCCATGAGACATCCACCCGAAGAGTACTCCGTCCTCCGTTGTGATGTGATTGATGAGGTAGTAGCGGAGATACAAAGAGAAGATTGCAACAGGTTGTGCTATCCTGTTATTGAAGGGAAGGATAAACATGAGGATAAATAAGAGAAAACCGATGAGGATGAGCTTCATGATCTTGGTGAAAAAGGATCTCAACTTGAAGAGAAAACCGAATTGAAGCCTCTACCTTCTCACTTGAAATATGCATTCCTTGAGGACAACCAAAGGTTTTCGGTAATCATTGCTAGTAAGCTCTCTAGCCAAAAAGCTCCTAGAGGTCCTAAGGAAGCACAAGAAAGCAATCGGTTGGAGCTTGGCTGACATTGTGGGGATTGACCCCGTATGTGTATGCATCGCATCTTCCTTCAAGAGGGTGCTCGGCGAGTTAGACAACACCAAAGAAGACTTAATCCTACCATTCTTGATGTGGTGAAAAAGGAAGTCACAAGGTTGCTTGATGCAGGTATTATTTACCCGATTTCCGATAGTGAGTGGGTGACCCGGTTCAAGTTGTTCCAAAGAAATCAGGAATCACTGCTGTCAAGAAAGATGATGGTCACAACAAGGGTGCAAAATGCTTGGCGGGTATGCATTGATTATAGGAAGCTGAATGCCGCAACAAGAAAAAATCATTACCCCTTGCCATTCATTGACCAGATGTTAGACCGACTTGCAGGTAAATCTCATTATTGGTTTCTTGATGGTTTTACAGGATTCTTCCAGATACATATTGCTTCTGAGGATCAGGAAAAGACCACCTTTTACTTGTCCCTTTGGAACCTTTGCTTACAAAAAGATGCCATTTGGGTTATGCAATGCACCCACCACTTTTCAGCGATCCATGACTAGTGTCTTTTCTGATCTCATAGACAGTTGTCTGGAAGTCTTTATAGACGATTTCAGTGTATATGGGACTTCTTTTGATAGATGTTTAGAGAACTTGGCTAAAGTCCTAGAGAGGTGTGTTGACACTAACCTTGTCTTCAATTTCGAAAAATGTCACTTCATGGTGAGACAAGGCATAGTGTTAGGACACTTAGTTTCTGATAAGGGCATTTCTGTGGATCCGGCCAAGGTTGATGTCATTACCAGTTTATCTCACCCATCTTCTGTGAGGGAGGTTCGTTCCTTTTTGGGGCATGCATGATTCTATAGAAGCTTCATGAAGAATTTTAGCAAGATTGCATTGCCGTTATCGTGCCTGCTACAAAAGGACGTAGACTTTGAGTTTGATAGTGCTTGTGCGGAAGCATTTGAGGAATTGAGGAGAGCTCTTACCACGGCACTAATTGTGAGGGGCCCTGACTGGAAGCATCTATTCGAAATCATGTGTGACGCGTCAAATCATGCCGTAGGTGCCGCACTTACACAGCGCGATGGTAAGCTCCCTTACATTGTTGCTTATTCCTCAAAGACATTGGATGCGGTGCAATCTAATTACACCACTACGGAAAAAGAGCTTCTAGTAATTGTTCATGCATTGGATAGATTTAGATTTTATTTGCTAGGCTCCAAAATAGTGGTGTATACGGATCATGCAGCCCTTAAATATTTGTTGACAAAGAATGAGTCAAAACCTAGGCTCATACGTTGGATCTTGCTCTTGCAAGAGTTTGATGTTGAGATTAGGGATCGAAGTGGGTCACAAAATTTAGTTGCAGACGATCTGAGCCACTTTGAAAATCTTAAGTATGACTCATTTCCAATTGACGACTCATTTCCTTTGGATGGTTTGCATGCTATTGCGAATAGCTCTCCTTGGTTTGCACTTTTGGCGAATTACTTGGTTGCCAATATCTTCCTTCTCAACTTTTCAAAACATCAAAGAGACAAGTTGAGGAGTGATTCCAAGTATTACATTTGGGATGACCCTCACTTGTGGAAACGGGGAGTAGACTAGGTGATCCATAGATGCGTCCCGGAATCTGAATTTCAACCTATTCTTGAATCTTGTCATTCATCCGAGTGTGGTGGCCACTTTAGCCCACAACGGACGGCTAAAAAAGTTTTGGATTGTGGATTCTGGTGGCTGACATTGTTCAAGGATGCTAACCAATTTTGTGTGTCATGTCACCAATGTCAAAAGTCAGGAAATGCATCTCAAAGGGATGAAATGGCTCAACAACCAATGTTGTTTTGTGAAATCTTTGATGTATAAGGCATAGACTTTATGGGGCCATTTTCTAACTCAAGTGGATATCTTTACATTTTGTTGGCAATTGATTACGTATCAAAGTGGGTGGAAGCGATACCTACCCGCCTTGATGATGCTAATACTGTGGTTTCTTTCATTAGAAACAATATTGTATGCCGCTATGGGTCACCACGAGCAATCGTGAGCGACCAAGGTACTCACTTTTGCAACAGGAAGGTAGAAGCACTACTCAAGCGATACGGAGTACTACACAAGGTTGCAACCGTTTACCACCCCCAAACTAATGGGCAAGCGGAGGTATCCAACCGAGAAATAAAGCGGGTTTTGGAAAAAGTGGTGAATTCACAATGGAAAGACTGGAGCACTCGATTGGGTGATGCATTATGCCATATCGGACAGCCTACAAGACTCTGCTAGGGATGAGTCCCTTTCGAATTGTCTATAGGAAGGCGTGCTACCTCCTGGTTGAAATTGAACATAAGGCCTATTGGGCGGTCAAGCAATGCAACATGGATTTCACCAAGGCGGGCAACACAAGAAAATTGCAACTAGAAGAACTCGAATGTCTTAGGATGGAGGCCTACGAGAATGCAAGGATTTATAAGGAGAAAACTAAGGCATTCCATGATCACCATATCTGCAAGAAATATTTCCAAGAGGGTGATGAAGTTCTTCTATACAACTCAAAACTCAGATTCATGCCCGGAAAGCTCCGTTCAAGGTGGGATGGTCCCTTTAAAGTGAAGGAAGTGAAGCCCTATGGTGTGGTCGAGCTATTCCACCCTCAAAGTGGTGCAACATTCAAAGTGAACGGTCACAGGCTAAATAAATATCATGGTTATAAGTCACCAAGGGAAGTGGAGGTGTTCCTTCTTGAAGATGCACCCAAAGGAGGAGAATCTTAAGCTCATGACCGTCCAACTTAAAGACATTAAAGAAAAGTGCTAGGTGGGAGACACCCACCATGGTATGATCCTACTTGTACATAATTTCTTGCATATAGTTCTAGAGCCTTTGTTTGATTTTATGATTGTGAGATTTTGTGAGTTTGTCTGAGTATATTTGATGTTGTTTGATTTTATTGAGCTTGTTAGAATCTTCATGAGGATTTCATTGATCTTGTTTTGATTGAATTGGTAATGTTGAAGAAAATGCTTAATTTTGAGTATTGCATGAAATTTTGAGTGTTTTTGAACTATCTAGCTTGAATGACTGCCAAGATTGTGTTATAATTGCCTTTCCTCATGTTTATGAAAAAAAAGGGGTTGCCCCACGCGTAAGTGTCCGTGACGCGTACGCGTCGATTGCGTTCCACAACTCCTGGTACAAAAATAAGAGAGTTGCACTGGAATTGTGCGGGAGGAGTGCCAGAAGTACAAATCCTCCCTACGCGTGCACGTCATATGACGCCTACGCGTCGTTGGATTTTTTTTCTCACCCACGCGTAAGCGTAGGCAACTCGTACGCGTCAGTTGCTGATTTTGGAACTCCTGGTACAAAAACCAGAGAGTTGCGCCGTTTTTGTGCAAATTTTGGGTGTGGAGTACAATTGCTCCCCACGCATACGCGTAGGCGACGCGTACGTGTCGTCGCTCTTTTCACCATCCACGCGTGGGCGTGGATGACGCGTACGCGTCACCTTGCCGACACAACTAAATGTGCAGAGCCCGTGTTTTCTCCATTTCTTCGATTCTTTTCTTCATTTCTTTTCTTCTATTCCTTCTTCCTCTCTTCTTCTTCCTCCTTACCTCCTCTTCTCCGCCCACCACCACCGGTGACCACCACCTCCGGCGGTCCTACATTTTCTCTCTCCTCTCTCTTCTCCTACTCTCATTTACACCCAACCTTACCTTCTCTCTCCTTTCAAGGTCTTACTTATCTTCCCTCTCTTTTACTTTTTAAAATTTTCTCTTTTTAATTGCATTGCTTTACTCTATTTTCCTTATTCTTAGTTGTATTTTGATTTTGTTGTTTATATTTCATTTTTATTTCTTTTCTTCCTTTTTACATCCTTCCATGGGTGTTGAACTTCATTATATTTCTTGCATTGGTAGGTTATTTTGATATTTCTTGCCTTATTTGTGTTATGTGGTGTTGTTTTGGTGATTGGTTTTCATTTTGGGTATTACATTTTTGAACTTTTCTTCAACTTGCTTATTGTTTGGAAGTTACACACCAAGTGTTTGTTTAAAAGCACCAATGATATTTTAGTTCATTTTGACATGATACTTTCAATTTAGTGCTTCTTTCTCATTACACTTGCTATTCTTCATGTGCATTGAGCCTATTTTGCTTCATCTTTACCATCTATGTGCTCACTACCTATGACTTGCTTCTTTGTACCATATTGCAAGATTTGTGATTCCACTTTCTCTAACTCCACTTTATCCCATTTGCATGCTTCATTGTCTGGAGTTAGACTAGGAGGATGGTTTTCTTGCGTTTAGTTCCTCTCTTGCATGTGTTACTTATTGTTGCTATTGATGCTTGATCCCACGCCTCTCATGCTTTACACTTGCATGCTTCTCTCACTCTTGCATCTCATGCTAGTGATATGCCCCATGATTAAATTTTTGTCTTGCTTACATCTTGCAACTGTCATGTCTTCAAGACGCTTTATTTCTTTGTGGCATTATTTCTCGCTTGCATGTTGTTAATTAATTGTTGTTTCTTTGAGTTTAATGTTTTCTCTTTTCCTTCCTTTTTCAGGATGGCCATCAAAAAGGGCAAGGAGAAGGCTTCGAAAAAGCCTCCTACAAAGAGGGCACCCTAAAGAACAACTACCAAGGTGCGTCCTGTACCAAAAGTTGATCCTCCCTCCAAGAGGGTGAAAAGGGTCATTCATATCAATGAGGAAGAGAAGGGCAACCATGCGAAAGACTCCATAAGATTCACCAATCGCTTTTGTGAGTTCAAGTTCCCAGTTTTGGTTGAAAGGAATTATCACTCTGAACATCTCCTCGCTCCCCTGGAGCACCTTGTTCAGTTTGTCATACCCCGCATCGAGCAGCGACAATGAGGATTTCTCAATTGGAGACCGCAGGAAGCTGATCTTTCTTGGGTGGTGGAGTTCTACTCCAACTATCACTCACCTTTTCTTCAATCGATTTTTGTACGCCGGAAGTGAGTCCCCATATCGGAGGAAGCCATTCAGAGGATACTTAAGGTTTTGCCAGTGCCGGATGGGACTGATGATTGAATTATTGATGGCATAGAAATTCACGAATGAATTCTCGTTGCAAGTATAGTTTCTAAACCAAGCAATAATCCTTTGATACAAAAATTTGTTTGTCACAAGTATAAACCCCTAAAATTATAAACCGAAGTATTTAAACCTCGGGTCGTTCTCCCTAGGAATTGCGATAAAGTGTCTTGTTATTGGTTATGAGGTATGTTTGGGGTTTTTGAGATATTAGACAAGAAATATAAATGGCAAGGCAGTATACTAATAGCTACAAAGGTCTTGGCAAGGTTTGGTGGTCAAGGATCTCTATCCCTATCACTAACCACAACATGAGAATTGGCAAGGATCAATCCTACTAAGTCATCTTCTAACTAGTAGTAAAGGAAAGTCAAGTGAGTTATATCAATCCAAGTCCATAAGTCCTAGCTCTCCACCAATTCAATTAGTGAGGACTAGAGTTAATGGCTCCCAGTCATCAATCACTTGGACATTAGCAACTCAAGAGTTCCTAAGTTACCTTCCCAAGCCAAGAGCATAAAATTCTACTCTAAAATCCAACCAAGCATTTTATCAAACACTTGGAAGGCACAAAAGGAAAGCATAGTAAATTAACAACAAGAATAGAATCTAACAACAATTATTGCAAGGAATTAATAACAACAATCAAGAGAAACACAATTATCATGAATTACCTCAAATTGAATTGAAAGGAAATAGAAGAAGAAATAGTGCATCAACAACAAAGTATAGAAATTACAAGAATGAAATACAAAATTAGAGAGAGGAAGAGTAGAGAAACAAGAGATTGTAAAGGAAAAGTAAATCAAAGCATGAATTAAACCTAGATCTAAGATTATTGACCTAAACATAATCCTAATCCTAATCCTAGAGAGAAGTGAGAGCTTCTCTCTATAAAACTAAACTAAAACTAGATCTAAAGTGTGTATGTGTGAAGTAATGATGTGTTCCCCTTCATTCCTTGGTTTATTTAGCCTTTTCCCGCCAAAAACTCAGCTCCAAATGGGGCTAGAAACCCTCCAAAATCGCCAAGCACGAGTTCTTCTTTAAAAATCACGTGCGACCTTCGCCGCGCTGATGACATGTCATCATGTCATGTTTTTCTCTGCTTTTTCATACAAGAAATTGATGATTAGTGCTTAAATATTGCATTCTTTTGTGCTTAAATATTGCATTCTTTTGTGCTTAAATGGTATATTTCCTTGATCATTTGATTTTATAAATTTTGTAGGAAATAAGTAGAAAAAGAAGCAAAATAGCACAAAATCAGTTCAAAAGGAGAAAAGAAGGATTTTGGGGCACACTTTGAAGTTTGAGCACGCTTGGAACCTTAAGCTATACTTTTAAAAGCGTGGCCATGACCATGAAACCGTGGCATTTAGTTAATGCCTTATGCATGCATTTTCATGAATTAAAGCATGCATGCATTATGCTAAGAATGAAAGAACGTTACTTGGCATTACTAATAAAGCAATGCAAGCATGCAAGTAATGCATTATTAATTAAAGTAAATGCATTGGCAAAAAAAACTTCAACGTTAATGCATTAGCTTTATTAATTAAAATGCAAGCATGCATGCATGAAACATTAAACCATTAATGCCAAATGAATGAATGCACGAAGCATTAAATCATTAATACGTAATGCATGCATGAAATGAATAAATGAACCAAGGCTCACACAGTGAGCAACGCTCAAAGCAATTGAACGTAGCGTTCAATACAATGAATGTTAACGGAGCGCTACGTTAAATGTTTTTAACATTTTCGGGCTTGGCACAAAGAAAAGCATCAGAAAATTGGCTCAAAATGGGAGAGCTAAGATTCGAAGAGGGAGACAAGAGGAAGCAAGGGGCGTTCCGTTTCCTTACCTCACTGAGCGCTACCATGCACAAGGAAATGGGCTTGGCACGAGACAAAAATTGGAAGACACACAAAACCATTGAGCGCTCGTTAAAATCACCAACGGAGCGCTACAACTGAAGCCTGGTTCGAAGCCTGGGACAAGGCCGGTGAGCGCTACGTTTGCTCACTTAACCGAGCGCTCCTCTGGGAGCTAGCCCCTGGTCCAATTTCAATTAAAAAGCCATCTTGGATTCACTTCTTCACCAATTTGAAAAGCCAACCATAAGTGCAATCTGACTCAATTAATTCAAGCCCATTGAAGCCTCAAAGCAAGCAGAACTCATTGACATCACTCAAAGGCACAAGAATAGTTAGATAAGGAATTTCATTTAATTGTAATTTGTTTTCAATTTCAATTTCATTTTGAATTTTGTAAAAAGCCTATATATGGCATCATTTTCATTTTTGTAAGGAGGCTGGCTCCATTAGAGAGCAGTAGGAGTAAGAGTAGAGTACAGAACTCTCTTTTAATTTTCCTGTTTGAATTTGAGAATTGGAAATCAGATCTGGGTTCTCTTTTCTTCTCTGCTTCATTTTCTTTCCAATGCAATTTCGCTTATACACTTTCAATCTCTACAATTTTCTCTTCTGCAATTCCTTTTTTGCACTTTTACAATTTGCTTGAGCTGAGTCTGCTTTCTATGTAATTTAAATTCTCTACCTCCTTGCTAATTTACGTTTGAGCTTGCTGTGATCTGAATTTAATTTTCCTGCAATTCAAATTTCTTGTTCTGAGTTCTGATTTACTGTCTCTTTAATTTTCAGCACCCAACCCCCTTTACATTTTGTTGCAATTTACTTTTCTTGTTCTTGTCCAATCTACATTCTGCTAATTTATACTTCTTGTCATTTAAGATTCTGTCAATTTACATTTCTTGCTCTTTAAGCTTCTGTCCACTTTACTTTCTGCAATTTACAATTCATTGCTCTTTACATTCTGTTGCTTCAATTTCACTTCAATTCACCAATGTTAGCTTGACTAAACTAATCACCCACTAAAGTTACTTGATCCATCAATTCCTGTGGGATCGACCTCACTCTAAGTGAGTTTTACTACTTGATGCGACCCGGTTCACTTGCCGGTGAGTTTTGGTGTGGGAATCCGATTCCAACCCATCAAGTTTTTTGCGCCGTTTTTGGGGATTGATTTAGATCAACAATGATTAAGTGGGTGAGAAGTCTAGATTAAGCATTTTCTTTTTGTTTTCTATTAACACCAAGGTGTTTGAGTTATTGCCTCACTAAGAAATTTTTTTTTCTGTCACATGAATTTCAATTTTCAATGGTGTTGTGTTTTACAAAATTCAAATGGAGTTCAACTCATCTTATGATCAAACAAATTTTATGGGATATCACCCACCATCACCAATTTCTAATGGTGGCTGGAAATATCACCAACACATTACAGATCATGAGCACTCCAATTCATGGAGATATACTTCAGAACCACAAGATGAGCAAGAGAATCATATGGGATACCAACCACCACCATAAAATGATTCATATCATTATCCTCATGGTGGATGGGAGTATCACCAAGGAATGAAAGAGCATGAACACCTCCCAGAGCCACAAAGTGACTCATACTGTGATGACAGTTACACAAACCGTGGCTGGGAAGGGAACTTCAATGATTCATGTTCCTCTCATCAAGAGACATCTTCCCTGGAGTATACTTGATGAGAAGAACTTTTGCGTGGTCTAAAAATTTGCGGATAAATCCTTGACGCCAAGGCATCTTAGGCTAGTTTCACTAGCATTTTTCTGTTATTTTTAGTTGTTTTATGCATTTTCTTGAGCCTTAAGTAATCATTTGGGCCAAATAGTCATGCTTGTCTTAAATCATTCAAACATGAAGATTTTGATGCAAATTCCATGAGTTTTTAGTTATATTCCTTGAATGCTATGAATGAAAGATTTCTCATGAAATTTTGCAAGACTTTGATGCAGTTGTTTGGATGATTTCAGGGAAGAAGAGGCTAGGCAAGGAAGCAACAAAATCAATAAAGGAAGCTTGAATATCACATGTGGAGTTTAAGTTCCAGTTTAAGCTTAAACTGGAGCTTAAACGCCAAAACCATGAGAGCTAAGGAAATGCTGAAAGTGGCGTTTAACCTCCAGTTTAACCTTAAACTGGAAGTTAAACGCCAGAATTAGAAATGCACCAGGGAGCATTTCCACGTTTAAGCTCCAGTTTAACCTTAAACTGGAGCTTAAACGTGTTCGACTATTTTTTCTCCTCCAGGGTTGCTTTCTCATTTCCACGTTTAAGCTTCAGTTTAACCTTAAACTGAAGCTCAAACGTGCTCGAGCTTGTGCCTCCAGGGAGTGCCAGCGTTTAAGCTCCAGTTTAAGCTTAAACTGGAGCTTAAACGTGTTATATGGAACAGCTTGACCATGCCTTCTTCAAACATAAATAACTTGAGCTACAAAACTCCAAATGAGGTGATTCAAAATGCATTGGAAAGAAGACATCTAGAGCTTTCCAAGCATATATGGCATGCATGGTGGATACTAAAAATTGAGGGAGAAAACAGCCCCTTAATGTGCATAGAAGAGCATAGTACCAACATGCAATCAGGCCAGCTGACCTCTTCACCTTCCATGGAGTATAACTCGAGTTGTAGAACTCCAAATGATGCGCTTCCAGTTGCATTGGAAAGTAGATATCCAGAGCTTTCCAACGATGTATAGAAGTATGGGGTGGACAATGCAACTGAGCTCCCAAAATTGGCATTTTCGAGCACGTTTAAGTGACTTAAACGTTGGCTTAAACGCTGTCAAACCAACCAGCAACCTTGTCACCTTCAATCAAGCATAACTTGAGCTATAGAAATGCAATTGCGGTGCTTCCAGTTGCGTTAGAAAGCTGACATCCATAGCTTTCCAACGAGGTATAATAGTCTATATTTGGCATCAAATTGGCAAGGTTGACAAGAGAACAAAGTGACGACTCAAGAAAGGGGGGTGCAACGTTTGAGTGTAGTTTAATGGATCATTATCCTTTTTGGATCAATTATGTCACTCTACCCTTCAAGCAAGCAAGGCCCATCAACAACACCAAATCAAGGCCACAAGAATCATCTAGAATAGTTTATTTTCATTTGATTGTAATTTGCTTTGAATTTCATTTTCATTTTGTAATTTAGGGAGCCTATTTAAAGGCCTTAGTTTCTGCATTTGAGACACGGGGGATTGAGGGGGAATCCAGCCCCTGAGGGGGAAGTTTGGACACACGGAGAACTTTGGATTTTTCTTTTAGTTTTGTAATTGAATTCAGAGCGATGACTCACTAAACCCCTTTCATTGGGTTAGGGAGCTCTATTGTAATTCAATGAATCAATAATAGTTTTATCTTCTTCTTCAATCTTTTCTCTTGATTTTTGTTAGAAAGCTTCTCGATCTAATTCCATTGGGTAGTTGTCTTGGGAAAGAAACTACCCATAATTGGAATCCTTCGGAACCTTGGGAAAGGAATGGAGGATTCATGCTAGAGAAGCTTTCTCACAGTGAATTGGATTGGGGTTTGGATGGATATTGTGACATGTAATCCTACCAAATTGTGGTTCATGAAACTGTGTGGTATAATCAGTGATCGAGCATCATCTCTTCTTATGAACATTTAAACCAAGGGATTGGGAATTTGTTCGTTTTTAGAGAGAATTGGTGAGCCAAGGGATTGGGATCCAATCATATAAGATTGCCAAGCAAAATTCAATGAATGCATTGGTTGAGGAAGGAATAAAAATGTTTTGATTCGGAGATCTCAATATCTCCTAACACCCAATGAATTCCCCATTTCTGATTTCCACTTTCTCTTTACATTCTGCAACTCAATTCATGCAATCACCCCCATTCCCTTTTAATTTCAGCAATTTAGCTTCTGCTCTTTAATTCATGCAATTTAAGATTCCGCCATTTCAATTTCTTGTCATTTACGTTTCCCGCCAATTTTACATTCCGCAATTCTCATCTAATTCTTGATTCCGCTCAACTAGACACACTTCTAATCCGAATTGCTCATTCAACCAATCCTTGTGGGATTCGACCTCACTCTATTGTGAGTTTTTACTTGACGATAACCGGTGCACTTGCCGGAAGGAATTTTGCCGATCGTGCAATTTCCTAAATCGTGGCATAACTAGTTTATGCGCATCAATCCTCGTTGCAAGTATAGTTTCTAAACCTTCAAAAGTCCTTTCATACAAACGTTTTGGATGTCACAAGTAACAAACCCCTAAATGAATTGATAACCAAAGCATTCAAACCTCGGGTCATCTTCTCAAGGAATTGCAGGGAGGTGTTCTTATTATTGGTTATGAGTCTTGTAAACAGGGGTTTTGAAAGTAAGGAGGTAGTATGTTAAATGATAAGAAAAATAAAATAAATAGATAAAATAAACTCTTGGCAAGGTATTAGAACTGGAAGTCCTATCCTTATCAATTGTGATGAAAATTGGATTTTAATCTCACTTTGTTAACCTCTAACTATGAAGGTAAATCAAGTGGATTAATTAGCTTAATCCTCAGGTCCTAGTCAATTCCTATGGAAAGACTAGAGTTATTGGAGCAACTCCCAATTTCAACCACTGTTTTAATTGACAGCTCAAGCGTTACCAATCACTTAACCAAAGCCAAAGGGAAGAATATCTAAATTGAATTAAAAGCATTTATAAATAAAGCAAAGCAAAATTAAATCTGAAAATACTTCAAATTGCATTAATAATAGAAAATCAATCTAAATATAAAGAGTTCATAAATTAAATTGAGAAAATAAATAAAAAGAATATTGAACCTGGGATTGAGAGTCACTCCTAAAACTAAGAAAAGTCCTAAATCCTAATCCTAAGAGAGAGGAGAGAACCTCTCTCTCTAAAAACTACATCTACTCCTAAAATTGTGAATGTGAAAGCCTCCCCATGAATGGATGTATTCTCCCACTTTATAGCCTCTAATCTGTGTTTTCTGGGCTGCAAACTGGGTTAGAAACAGCCCAGAATTCGCTGGTTGCGAATTCAAACATGCTGATTTTCGTCACTGCGACGCGGCCACATGGAGCACGCAATCGCATCGCCTAGCATCAGGGCAACTATGGCATATTATATATCAAATCGAAGCCCCGGACGTTAGCTTTCCAACGCAACTGGAACTGCATCATTTGGACCTCTGTAGCTAAAGTTATAGTTGTTTGAGTGCGAAGAGGTCAGGCTGGACAGCTTAGCAATTTCTCTAACTTCTTGTATTCCTTCCACTTTTGCATGCTTCCTTTCCATCCTCCAAGCCATTCCTGTCCTGTAATCTCTAAAAACACTTAACACACATATCAAGGCATCAAATGGTGATAAGGGAAAATTAAATTTTGGTAATTAAAAGGGTTGGGAAGCAATTTTTCAATTATAGAATAAAATTAGGAAGGAAATATAAAACCATGCAAATATTATGAATAAGTGGGTAAAGATTTAATAAAAACCACTCAATTGAGCACAAGATAAACCATAAAATAGTGGTTTATCAACCTCCCCACACTTAAACATTAGCATGTCCTCATGCTAAGCTCAAGAGAAGCTATAAAGAATGAAGAGGAATGGTAGAATGTATGAAATGCAACCTATCTATATGAATGCAACTACATGCAAAATGATTCTACCTACTTGGTTAAAAGTAAATAAGCTCTCCAAGAATATACATAAATCAGATTTCACTAATTCAAATTATACAATAAAAGACAAGTAAACTTGTAAGAAGATAGCTCATGAAAGCAGAGAACATAGAATTAAGCACTGAACCCTTACTGGTAGTGTATATCACTCTAACTCTCAAGTGTCTAGGGTCAATCACTCTACTCTTTTCTAGTCATGCTTTCTAAAACTTTGTTCTTCATCTAACCAATCAACAAATATGTAATGTACCAATGCAAACATCATGAGGTCTTTTCAGGGTTGTAATGGGGCTGAGGTAAAGGTAAAGGATATATGTATGGCCAAGTGAGCTATAATATGAATCTTTAATTATCCTAAGCTCTCACCTAATATACATATACTCTATGTACTTTTAAATTCATGCCTAGCTACCCATAATTCCCACTTTTGTATTATTCCCATACTCATGTACCAAAATTTTGATATTTCTTTACTTTTATCACATGTGCATTGATCTTTTTATTAACTTAGCATTGGGGTAAATTTGTCCCCTTATTTATTTACTTATTTATTGAATATTTTTTGATTTTTTTCTTTTCTTTCTTTTTTTTCTCTTTTCTTTGTAGAGAAATAAACATAACTTATCAATGCACATGGATTTTCTATTATTTTTCTATTTTGGTTTTTCATGAGTAGGTTCCCAAATTCCCAATATTCAAATAAATTAGAAACATGTTACATTCCCTTATTAACCCATGTTCCCACAATTTCCCCACACTTAATTAACACACTATCTTAAGCTAACCAAAGATTCAATTGGGATAATTAATTTGTTTTCCGCTTAAGGCTAGTGATGTGGTAAAATATACAACAAATGGGGATTAAAAGGCTCAAAGTGGCTGTCAAGGGTGATTTAAAGGGTAGGCTTATTTGGGATAAGTGAGCTAAAATCAAACAATGGCCTCAATCATATGCAAGCATGTAAATACACTAAATAATGGACATATAGATTGGAACAAAATATAGATTACAATCATAGAGAAGGAAACACACAGGAATAAAAATTTATGGTTAAATAATGTAACCATGTAAATAAGCTCAAAATCTCACAAGTTGTGTGTTCTTTGGCTCAAAAACCATGTTCCAAATACAACTTCAAACAAATTTAACACAAAAATTTTTCAATTTAAATTAGTGAAATTTTTCAAAAATAGGGTCTTAAAAAGAAATTTATTACTTTAACCAAGTAGTAACTAAATGCACAAAATCAAATAAATATGCAATCAAATATGCAAATGCAACAACTAACAAGGAGAATAAAATATCGGTGTTGATAAGAAAATACTAACCCATGGACATCGGTATCGACCTCCCCACACTTAAAGATTGCACCGTCCTCGGTGCATGCTAAGACGTGCAAGTGGACGGGTTCTTCCAACTAATGCTTTTCTCCAAAGATTGTGCAGGTGGACTTGTCTTGTCTACCCATGTAAACGTCTTCTGGTTCTCTTCCGGGTGGCCATCCTGAAAGAAAAAAGGGAAGAAAAGTAACCCAGAAATAAAAAATAAGAAAATAAATGAAGTATGGTTGGGTTAATGCCAAATGATAAGGGTCTCATTTACATGGTAGCTACAACATGTACGTGAGAAAATAATAGAAGCCATGGCATGCCAGTGGTGCAAGATTTGAAATAATAGGGAAAGAGGATGTGGGTAATGCAAAATAGTGGAAGTACATATCAATGCAAAAGGAATATTAGTATTATAAAAATTAGCATTGAGTTATGAATAATAATACCCAATTAGAATAAAACAAGTCATGAAGTACCAAAATAATTCAAGATGCAATAGTTGAATAAGAGCATTTAACACCAATGGTAAAATAATAATTTTAGAAAAGAAAAATAAAAATTAAAATATGCACAAAATTAAAATGCAATGAATGAAAGTATGCAAATAAATTAAATAAAATAAAAGAGAAGAAGAATGAGAAGTTAAAAAGATGAAGTAAGAAAGTAAGAAGGGAGAGAGAAAGAAGAAGAAAAGGTAGAAAAATTAGGATTTAGAGAAGAAAAGATAAGAAAATTGGCTGATCTGGATATTCTGTGCGCCGCTGGTGACGCGGTCGCGTGGTGCGCAATAAGGTCAGGCGACGCGGACGCGTGGGGCATGCGGACGCGTGGCCTGATTTGTGCGATTGGCGCGAGTGCAGCCTCGCGCTCGCACAACTCTCTGTTCGAAACTGAGTATTGCCAAAATCCAGGGTGACGCAATCGCGTGGGGCATGCCATCGCATGAGTGGCCATTATGAGGATATGACGCGGACGCGTGAGCCATGCGTCCGCGTGGTAAGGCGTGTGCGATCAGCACCAGTCCAGCACCACTCTCACACAAATTTCGGTCGTGCACCCTTCGTACGTCGATTTTCAAGTCACGCGGCCACGTGAGTGACGCGGTCGAGTGGGAGCCATTTTTTCCACATGACGCGGACGTGTCAGCGATGCTGCCGCGTCGCTTGCGTGCTTCTCTTTTTTTTTTATATCTAAAAAAAATGCAGAATGCAGTGTTAATATGAATGTGATGCAAAACTCCAGGTTCAATATAATAAAATAAAATAAAACTCGAAAACAAATAAAACTAAATAAAAATGAAAAAGGAACGATCATACCATGGTGGGTTGTCTCCCACCTAGCACTTTTAGTTAAAGTCCTTAAGTTGGACATTTGGTGAGCTCCCTGTTATGGTGGCTTGTGCTTGAACTCATCTAGGAATCTCCACCAATGTTTGTGATTCCAATGGCCTCCGGGATCCCAAACTAGGCGCAGAAAGCCTTCCAGAAAGTTAAAGCAAGTGACAAGGCCCCAAGAGTGTTGATTTCTAGATTGAATTCCAGGGTCCCAGACCTTGCCTTTGCACCCATCGTCTTGTTGATCATCATTTTTCCACTTGGGTGGTGAACAGTCGGAATTCTCACTGAGACATCCAAACAGCTTCCTAGACCCATTCAGTTGAGCTTTATACCAACCTTTGCGTTTAAACTTAAAGCTTCCAACCATAATGAACTTTGCAGGACAGTTCTTACCACTGACCATCTTCCTCTTACTCTTAATGCCACAAAGAGTTCTAAGTTGACCATCCGTCTCTAGTAGCCTATATTCAAGTGGAATTAGAAAGCTAAGGGATATGAATTTTACCCACTTGAATGTTGTGAAGGACGATGGCAACTTAGGGGGAGGTGTTTTTAATGAAATTGCAAGCTCCACTCCCTTGTGCTTTTCTCTGATAATTACCACCTCTTTGCAAGCTTCTTCAATTTCAACCTCTTCCTCTTGGTAGCTTTCTTCCAATTCAATCTTCTCTTCATTGCCTTCCAAGGGCATGGGAGGTTGTGCTTCTTCTTCTTGAATCTCCATCTCTTGATCAACCTCTTCCAAGTCTTCAACTGTGATATGCCTTGGAGGTTGTACACCCTCCTCAGCATCAATTTCAAACGTCTTGAAAGGGGGTTCTATGACTGGACTTTCCCATGGAGGTTCTGCATCTCCTAAGTCTTCAACCACTTCTTCTTCTTCAATAATTCCGGCTTCCTCCACTTGTTCCAGTACAAAGTCATGCTCCGTACTGTTCACTGGAGTTTCTAATATCTCATTCATGCTACGTTCTTCATTAGATTGCCCACATGAAGCCATGAGGGTTCCTTGAGTGTCCGAACGTCGGGAAGCTAATTGATTTATCGCTTGTTCCAATTGACGAATGGTTGCCTGAAATCGATCCACTGTTTCCTTGAAACGATCCTTTGTCTCTTGATGCACTTGGCTTTCATAAATAGGATCATAGTGCTCTTGGATTGATGGATATGGAGATGGTGAATATTGAAGTGGTGGTTCTTGTGAGTAATTGGGTTGGAATTGGGGTGGTTCTATATATGGTTCATATGGCTCATAAGGTAGTTGGTATGGTGGTTGAGGGTTAGGGTCATATGGAGGTGAATGGTTGTAGTTGGCTTGTGAGTGTGGTGGTTCAAAGTCATGTTGAGGAAAGGGTTTATAGGCATATGGTGGTGGTTGTTGATAATCCATTGGAGGTGGTTGTTGCCAAGAGGGTTGATCAAATCCTTGTGGCTCTTCCCATCTTTGATTGTTCCAACCTTGATGCCTGTTCTCATTGTAATTTCTTCTTTCTGCAACATAATTGTAACCAGACTCGTAGCGATGGGGGTGAGAACTCATGATAGTAAATAAAAATTAAAAAAAAAAAAAAACAAATTTAAATTAAAAGATTATTTAAATTTTTAAATTTGAAAATTAAATTTTGAAATCTGAAAATTGAAATTTTGAATTTTAAATTTTTTAAATTTTGAATTTTGAAATTTTAAAAATTGAAATTTAAATATTGAATTTTGAAATTTGATTTTTGAAATAAGATAAGATAAGATAAAAAAATTTTAAAATAAAAACTAATAACTTGAAAAAGCAAAAAAATAAAAATAAAAATAAAAACAAATAAACAAGCAAAAAGAAAATATTTACAATAACCAATAATAAGGCACACGTTAGTAGTTCCCCGGCAACGGCGCCATTTTGACGTTAGGATTTTTGCCAGTAAAGAATGTCATAAAAATAGTCACGTTGTAGATATAGTCTCTAAACCGACAAAAATCCCTTCGTGCAAACGTTTTGGGTGTCACAAGTAGCAAACCCCTTTAAAAATTGTTAACCGAGTATTCAAACCTCGGGTCGTCTTCTCAAGGAACTGTGAGGAGGTATGTTCTTATTATTGGCTATAAAGGTTGTAATCGGGGTTTAGAAGAGGAAAAGCAAGTAATTTAAATGACAAGTAAAGTAAATGGCAATTAAAATAAATAAATACTGTAAAGCAGACTTTTGGCAAGGTAAGAGAAGTTGGAGGTCCAACGTAGTTATCTCTCTCAACTATAATGAAAGTTGAATCTAAACTCCACTTGGTCAACCTGTACTAGGGCAAAGGAAAGTCAAGGAACTAATTAAATTGACCTTTGAATCCTATTTATTTCCTAAGAAAAGGTTGGGATTACTTAAGTTCAGCTCAATTAGCAAGATAACGATTATCAATTATGTTGAGTTTAATAACTGTTGAGTTACTGAATTCTTAACCAGGACCAAAAGGGGAAAAAGTAAAATTGCTGGAATAATAAAAATGTCCTTATATGGGAAGCAATGGTAACTTAAATCAAAGAGAACAATCATAAACTGAAAATACCTCAATTATCATTAATTCAAATAACAGTCTGTAACATGGAAGAATTCATAGATTCAATTATAAAGGTAAATAGCCAACTCAGATATTGAAATAAATAAATAAAGTGAAAGGGAAGTTTAGAACAAAGAAATATAAAACCTGGATTGAGAGTCACTCTCAAAGCGAGAAGAAATCCTAAATCCTAAGAGAGAGAGGAGAAGATCTCCCTCTCAACTAAATCTAAATCATTGAAAAATAAAATATGCGAGCTCTCTTTTGAATGGGTGCATTCCCACACTTTATAACCTCTGGTCTATGCTGTCTGTACTTGGATCTGGGCCAAAAAGGGCTTCAGAAATCGCTGGGGGCGTATTCTGTAAATTCTGATACGTGGCCTCTGTCACGCGTCCGCGTGGGTCACGCGGTCGCGTCATTCGGAGCTTTTCCTTGTCACACGGTCGCGTCCGTGTCGTATGCGTTCTGCTTATGTCGCGCGGTCACGTCAGTCATGCGGCCGCGTCGCTGCATCTTCGCTTCTGGCACGCGATCGCATCGTCCATGCGATCGTGTGAATACCAGTTTCCTTCAAAGCTCCGTTTTGCTTTCTCCTTCCATTTTTGTATGTTTCCTTTTCCATCCTTTAAGTCATTCTGCCTTAGAAAATCTGAAACTACTCAACACACTAATCACGGCATCGAATGGAAATGAAGGTAATTAAAATAATTAATTTTTAAAGCTTAGAAAAACATGTTTTTCACAATATGACATAATAAGGAAGGGAAAGTAAAACCATGCAGTTAATATGAATAAGTAGGTGGAGGATTGAATAAATCACTCAAATTAAACACAAAAGAACTCATGAAATATGGGTTTATCAGTTATAGCTGCCTCCTGCTGGATCTCAGACTGGGGCGTTGGCTCCTCGGTATGCTGCTGAGTGTCCTGGGTACCCGGTGTCTGCAGAGGTGCCTCCTGCTGAGTCGACTCCTCAACATGCTTCTCCGTGTGATTCGCCTCATGATCCGCCTCATTAGAAGTGGGAGAGTCGGGGAGAAGGGGTAGCTCAATACCCTGTGATACAAACATTTGGTCTATGCGATCGAGACGTCATATGATACGACGCTCGCTGCGCTCCATGAAGCGAAACAGGTGCTGTACCATCAAATATGTAGGCTTGGGTGCTGGTGGTGGTGGTAAAGGTGCTACTGCTGCTGCTGAAGAAGAGGGTCCTGCCGCTGCTATGGAAGATGAAGGTCTAGCTGCCTCTATTGCTGCTCTAGCTCGAGAGCGGTGCCTGGATGGGGGTTTCTCATTGACGCGAAGGATTTCTACCAGTTCGGAATTCCACAAAATATTTCCGCTGTTAGTATAGTCCAAACCGATAGTTAATCCTCACATCAAATTAAATTTGGTTTTGTCACAAGTACAAACCCCAATAAAAATTAACCGAAGTATTTAAACCTCAGGTCGTCTCACAAAGAATTGCAATGAAGTGGTCAATTATTGGCTATGAAGGGGCAAGGGGTTTTGATTTATAAGAGGAACAAGAAAAGGAAAATCAAGCAAGCAATTAAGGAAAGGCAAGATAAGGAACGCTTGGCTAAGACTTAGGTAATTGAGATCACTATCCTTGTCCACCATTCAAATATTGATAATTATAAGGAACCAAGCTCATTAAGTTTACTTCTATACTTGAAGTATATCAAATAGGCTTGATCACATCAACCCATAGGTCCCAACCTATCTACTAATTAGATTATTAGTGGGTTAGTGTCAATGGATATCAAATTGATCACCAAGGGTTCTCAAATCACCGATTCAACGAAGCCCAATGACTCAAGGTCACTTAATTCCCTTAGCCTAGGACAAGAGTAAAGAAAACTACTCAAAAACTAAAGGAAACATTCTATCAAACACCTAGTGTGCAATAAAAGTAAACATCACAAAATGCTAAAATTAGGAAAACCCATAACTAACATAAGCAAGAACTCAACAATATCAATGAAGACAAACATAGAAGAGACATGGAAACATAAAGTTGCATTAAAAGGAAATTAGATCCACAATGTTCATCAACATAAAAGAGAGCAAAATGGGAAATTAACTTAACAACTAAGAAAGTCAAGATGTAGAAATGAGAAATTGTAAAAGAAACAAGATGAAATCAAGTAATTAATTCAAGATTCAAGACAACTTAACCTAATGCTAACCTAATTCTAGAGAGAAGAGGGAACTTCTCTCTCTAGAAAACTAACTAAAGGCTCATGTTGACTAACTAATTGCTCCCTCTTTGCTTGGACTTCAATTCTGCATGAAATACACTCAGAAATGAGTTGGATTTGGGCCTGGGCAGCTCAGAAATCGCCCCCAGCATTTTGCCTTTAAATGGGTCATGTGCGAGTATCGGCGCGTACGCGCACATGGCCTCAATCATACTAAATGCAATTTAAAACAACAAATATAGGACATATAGACTAAAGCAAATCTAAGATTACAATCATAAAAAAGGAGTTTATCACACAAGAACAAAAATTGTGATTGAAAATATGCAACCACACACAATTAAAGCTCAAATCTCACTTGGTAATTTGTTCAAGCTCTTTTCTATGTTCCATAAAAAGCTACTTCAAGCAAGTTCAAAAACATGTTTCAAATCTAATCAATGGAATGCCCAAAAAGGGATTTCTTGAAAATTCTTTGTTGTTTTACCAAACTTATTCAATCTAACATGCTACATATAAGTATTTACTATCCTATTACTATAAGCATTAAAGATATATATACAAACAATCCAAATAAAATGCAAACAAGAACAAAAATTACAAAAATTGAAGAAAAAGGACAAAAAAGAGTATTGCAAAGTGTCTATGCAAAGAAATTTTACCCTCTTTGAAGTTGGCAATCCTCCTCCATACTTAAATAATGCACGGTCCTCCGTGTATGCACACAATCCGAGGGATAAAGGGCTTTGAGGCTCCACCTTCAGCGGGTGGGCTCTGTGGACTCCGGGTTGCTTTGTATACAAATAAACAATAATTGAGAAAAAGTAAGATGTGTGGTATGATAAAATGCAATGCATGTATTCTAAATGCACGCACAATTTAGAACACAACACATTGATCGGGTGAAACAAGAACCAGAAAAGCAAAGGAAACAGCATGTTCCTCAATTAAGTAGTCCTAGGTTGCAAGTAATAAATAAGCAAAACTTAAGGCACAAACAATCTAGGTAACCACAACTAAAGTGAATTGGGTATAAAACATATTGGATAGTGAGATTGTGCAAGTGAAAGTGTAATGTGAATAAAAAAATGGCACAATCAACAACAACCAATTCATTGATGAAAAGAGACTACTTATTCACCCTTAGGAATAAGGAAATAACCACATGTATAAGGTGTTTGTTACAAAAAGTGGCATGTCTTGATATGAATCAAGTCAAGTCAACTCAAAAAAATGCAAAGCATTAACAAGGAACAAATACCTTGTTATGTGATTATATTCACTTAAGAACCATGATGAGTAAGTAGCTCAACTCAATTCACTAAAGTAAAAATGCACAATTCAAGATGCCAAACAAGGATAAAGTCTAATGCATATGGTAGCTACAACATATGAATCAAACTCACAATTCAATTAGGCAATTAAACAAAGAGTTAGTGTCCAGTGCACATATTTATCAAACTTGAAACTAAATTCAAGCAAGAGGCAACCCAGTAATCATCAATCAACACTTGCAATTTATTCAATTAAAAAACAACTAAACAAAAACTGATATAATTACCAAAATAAAAATGAAATTCAAACAAAACAAAGTAGAGCAAGAAGAAAAGAGGGCAAAAGCAAGAGAAGAGATGGGTGGAAAGGAAAAGAAGAGAAGAAGTAGAGAGAAGAGAAGAAAAGAAGTATAATGGGTGAAAATAGGGGCGTGCGTATGCACAGGTATGTGTGCGCACGCACACAAGGTGGAATAAGGGAGAGTGTGCGAGCGCACGACATGGTGCGAGCGCTGCGAACAGAAGAGGAATTAAGGAGTGTGCGTGCGCACAAACCTGTGCGCACGCACAGAAGACTTTTTTTTGGGTTGGATCATGTCTGCACACACACACAGGTCCGTGCGCGTGCACAAGAGCATAAGGGGCAGGGGTTCACGCGCACATGCTGTGCCAATGCTCCCACTAGAGTGGTTGCAAGTTGGCGTGCGGACGCACACGTCTGTGCGGCCACACAGAGGGTGCGAAAAAGGGTATGTGTGCGTACGCACGAGTGGGTGCGCATGCACAGGTCACAGAAAGCAGCTGAGTGCGCACACAAGGCGTGCTGGCGCTGTGAACAGAGAGCAAAATGATACGTGTGCATGTGCACAGGTTGGTGCGCACGCATAGGTTGTAGAAAATAGAAGTGGTGTGCGCACGCACAGGTTTATGCGTACGCTCAGATGCCCTGTTTTGCAAAATTTTTTTTCTTTCAAAATCTAAGATACCAAGCCTTAGTTCAATCAAAACCAAACACCAAAACATGCAATAACCCATAAATTCATGATCCAAATCAAAATTAACATATCTAAACTCAAAATAAAACTAATTCTAAGCTAACCAAGCATAACAAAAAGCATATAAGTCAAAATATGTACAAAAGAGAAGAGTTAGAACAATGTTACCAAACACGTTTATTTAATGTCTTTAAGTTAGACAATTGGGAGAGCCCTTTGCTATGGTGGCTTATGCTTGACTTCCCCACCAATTGCTTGAATGTCCAATGTCCTCTAGGATCCCAATCCTAACTATTGACAAAAACAAAAGACAATCAAAAAGCAAGCTATTTACATATTAACATATTTACAATAGCCACTAACAACACCATTGCAACTCCCCAGCAACGGCACCAAATTTGACAATGAGGATTCTTGTATGGTTTGGAATCAATCAAAGACAAGCATCACTTCATTGGTAGCATAGTCTAAACCAAAAATGAATTCTCAAAATAAAATACTAATGTCACAATACAAAATAACCGAGAGCATTTAGCTCCCAGGTCGTTCCTCTCTAGGAGTTGTAATGAAATGTACAATTATTAGCTATGAGAGAGAGCATGAAAGCATGGGGGATTGGGAATGAAAGCAAGAGCAAGCAAGAAATGTAAATAGCAAGGAATTGAAACAAGCATGCAAGAAATTAAAGGAAAGCAATTAAAGGACTCTTGTTAAGAATTGGGGAGTCAATTAAAGGACTCTTGGTAAGAATTGGGGAGTTTAGGATTCCTATCCTAGTTGTGGACCACAAACATAGCGATTGTGTGGAACCAATTCAAATCAATCAATCCTCCTTGAGAATTAGTCAAAAAACCATAATTGATTTCAATCCATAAGTCCTAGCCAACTCACTAATTACTTAGTGAAAGTCTAGCATCAATGGAAACCAAATCAATTAATTATTCCACACAATGCAGAATGGACATCCACAAGTCAATTCTACTCAAACATCCAATTTCTCAACCAAGAGTGTGAAAATTAAACATGCAAGAAATTAAACATCAAAACAAATAAAAGTCAATGCAATAAAAGTAAAAGCAATTAAATGCAAGAAAAGGAAACTTAAAATGCAAGAAACCTCTTGGCAAGTAATTGAAGGCTAAGGCTACCTATCTTAGTCATTGACCACAAACATATGATGATTATGAAGAGTTAATCCTACTTAGTCAACCTTACATCGAAGATAAGTCAAATAGGCATAGTTGATTTCAATCCCTAAGTCCTATGTCAACACTAAGGGGTCACATAGAGTCAAGGGAAACCAAATCAACTAACTACTCTAATGTATCAAACAAGAATGGACATCAATGACTCAAGGATCACCAAAGTCAATAATTCCAAGCCAATAGTGAATAAAAACTAAGTAAAAACTAAGCCAAGCATTTTATCAAACACTTGGTGTGTATGAGAATAAAATAATATTAAAATACATTAAAATAAATGCTAAAATACCAAAAGCAAGAAAATGACAATAACAACTAAAGAAAGCATTAAATGACATTGAAACATAAATTTGCATTAATTGGAATTAAAATAACAAAAAAGTGCTTATAACATAAAAGTGGCAAAATAAAGGAAATAACAAGAGGAATGAAGAAGAGTAAAGAAGCAATAACAATAAATGACAAGAAAAAGTAAATAGAAACAAGAATTAAACATAGAAATTACAAGAAAATAAACTAAGAAACCCTAACTCTCTCTCTCTAGAAACTAAGAGAAAACATAATAAAAACTAAACCTAATTGCCCCCCCTTCATTCCTCTTCACTTTGGCCTTAAAGAGCTTCAAAAACTGAGTTCGAATGGGTTTTGGGGGCCCAGAAATCGCCCCCAGCGATTTCCAATTAATGAGCTCACGTGCAGGGACCTGTGCGGACGCACAGATGTGTACGTCCGCACACTTGCTATTTTCTGACCCGTGCGTACGCACAAGTTGGGTGCTTCTGCACAGGTAGACTTATGTCCACTATAGAAAATTATATATCAAATCGAAGCCCCGGACATTAGCTTTCCAATGCCACTGAAACCGTCTCATTTGGATCTCTGTAGCTCAATTTATGACCAATTTAGTATCGAGAGGTCAGGATGGACAGCTTTCCAAATCTCATTTCTTCATGGTTTCTTCCCTTTGTATGCTTTCCTTCCACTTTCTCAAGCCATTCTTGCCTTCAAAACCTTAAATCACTCAAACAAATATATCAAGGCATCGAATGGGAGAAAAGTGAATTAAAATTGGCAATTTAAGCATGAAAAGCATATTTTTCACAATTAAGCACAATTAGGAAAGAATTCACAAAAGCATGCTATTTAGGCGAATAAATGTGGGTTTATGTGATGGAATCCACTCAAATCAAACCAAAATATATCGTAAAATATGGATTCATTAGAAGCAAAGGGATATCAATATTTATTCAATGCAAACTAACTAAATGCAACCTATCTATATGCAATCTATCTACATGAATGCATCCACTTGGTCAAAACAAGTCAATTTTCAAGAATACATATACAAACACAAGGGCTAAGGTAATAGCAATCAAATCAACCCACAATTGAATTGAATCATTGAAAGATTTTACAAACTTGCAAGAAAAGATGATCATGGGTGGAAACATGTAATTGAGCGATCGAACCCTCACCGGATGTGTATCCGCTCTAGGCACTCAAGTGTATGGGGCTGATTCTCTCAAGTCTTTCCTAATCATGCTCTCTAAGATTTCTTTTTCATCTAACAATCAACAATTACTTTATGCATGCATACAAATATCATGAGGACTTTCCCATAGGTTGTAATGGGGTTAGGATCAAGGTAGGATTCATATGGTCAAGTGAGCTTAAAATTTGAATCTTTGATTAACTTAAACTTCCCACCTAACCTATGACAACCTACACAATTCTAAAAAAAAAACCTAACTACCCATTCTTCACTTCACACACACACTCATGCATTCTCCTTTGATCACCATACATATGCTTTGATTATTATTGAACTTTACCTTGGTGCACGAAATCACAATCACACTTTTGCAATTCCGCACAACTAACCAGCAAGTGCACTGGGTCGTCCAAGTAATACCTTACGTTAGTAAGGGTCGATCCCGCGGAGATTGTCGGCTTGAAGCAAGCTATGGTTATCTTGTAACTCTTAGTCAGGATGTCAATAATTCTCAGATTTAATTGTAAAAAGTAAAAGAACATGAAATAAATACTTGTTATGCAGTAATGAAGAACAGGTTGAGGCTTTGGAGATGCTTTGTCTTCTAAATCTCTGCTTTCCTACTATCTTCTTCTTCATGCACGCAAGGATCCTTCCATGGCAAGCTTTACGTTGGACATCACCGTTGTCAATTGCTACTTCCCGTCCTCTCAGTGAAAATGTTCCAAATGCACTGTCACCGCACGGCTAATCATCTGTCGGTTTTCGATCATGTCGGAATAGGATCCATTGATCCTTTTGCGTCTGTCACTACGCCCAACACTCGAGAGTTTGAAGCTCGTCACAGTCATCCCTTCCCAGATCCTACTCAGAATACCACAAACAAGATTTAGACGTTCCGGATCTCAGGAATGGCCGCCAATAATTCTAGCTTATACCACGAAGACTCTGATCTGAATCATGAGGCTAAGAGATATGCATTCAATCTAAGGTAGAACGGAGGTGGTTGTCAAGCACGCGTTCATAGGTGAGAATGATGATGAGTGTCACGGATCATCACATTCATCAGGTTGAAGTGCGAATGAATATCTTAGAATAGAAGCAAGCGTGATAGAATGGAAAACAATAGTAATTGCATTAATTCATGAAGAACAGCAGAGCTCCTCACCCCCAACAATGGGTTTAGAGACTCATGCCATAGAGAATACAGTATGAAACGTGTAAAGTGTCCTGAGGTACAAAATGAATCACTAAAAGTAGTTTTTATAGTAAACTAGTGACCTAGGGTTACAGAAAATGAGTAAGGTAGGGTGTTTAGTGTCAAAATCCACTTCCGGGGCTCACTTGGTGTGTACTTGGGCTGAGCATTGAAGCTTTCATGTGTAGAGACTTTTCTTGGAGTTAAACGCCAGCTTTTGTGCCACTTTGTGCGTTTAACTCCAGTTTTTATGCCAGTTCTGGCGTTAAACGCCAAAATTCTTGAGCTGACTTGGAATGCCTGTTTGGGCCATCAAATCTCGGGCAAAGTATGAATTATTATATATTTCTGGATAGCCCAGGATGTCTACTTTCCAACGCAATTGAGAGCGCGTCAATTGGATATTTGTAGCTCCAGAAAATCCACTTTGAGTGCAGGGAGGTCAGAATCCAACAGCACCTGCAGTCCTTTTTCAGCCTCTGAATCAGATTTTTGCTCAGGTCCCTCAATTTCAGCCAGAAAATACCTGAAATCACAGAAAAACACACAAACTCATAGTAAAGTCTAGAAAAGTAAATTTTAAATAAAAACTAATAAGAATATAATAAAAACTAATTAAAATATACTAAAAACAATGCCAAAAAGTGTATAAATTATTCGCTCATCACAACACCAAACTTAAATTGTTGCTTGTCCCCAAGCAACTGAAAATCATATAGGATAAAAAGAATAGAATATACAATGAATTTCAAAAACATCTATGAAGATCAGTATTAATTAGATGAGCAGGGCTTTTAGCTTTTTGCTTCTGAACAGTTTTGGCATCCCCCTTTATCGTTTGAAGTTCAGAATGATTGGCTTCTATATGAACTCAGAATCCAGATAGTGTTATTGATTCTCCTAGTTAAGTATGTTGATTCTTGAACACAGCTACTTTATGAGTCTTGGCCGTGACCCAAAGCATTTTGTTTTTCAGTATTACCACCGGATACATAAATGCCACAGACACATAACTGGGTGAACCCTTTCAGATTGTGACTCAACTTTGCTAGAGTCCCCAATTAGAGGTGTCTAGGGCTATTAAGCACACTCTTTTTGCTTTTGGACCACGACTTTAACCGCTCAGTCTCAAGTCTTCACTTGACACCTTCACGCCACAAGCACATGGTTAGGGACAGCTGGGTTTAGCCGCTTAGGCCAGGATTTTATTCATGTGGGCCCTCCTATCCGCTGATGCTCAAAGCCTTGGATCCTTTTTATTACCCTTGCCTTTTGATTTAAAGGGCTATTGGCTTTTTTTGCTTGCTTTTTTTTTTCGCATATCATCCTCTCTTTTTTTTTCACTGCTTTTTCTTGCTTCATGAATCAATTTTATGATTTTTCAGATTATCAATAACATTTTTCCTTTTCCATCATTCTTTCAAGACATAAACTTTAAATTTTATTAATCATGGAATGACAATAAGACTCAAAAATAAATATAGGAGCAAACCAATAATAATAGAAGGCAGAAAATAAAAAAAATAGAAAAATAAATGACTCTTAAAATAGACTCTTAATAATAAAGGTTATCACAGAGTTAGGACTCAACAACCTTGATTTTGAGAAGTGGATGCTCCCTCAATCTGTGGGGTGCTTGGTCCTTCAAGGGAGAGCTTCTGGCACTTCAGATCCTTTAGCTCACGCCCCTGCTTCTCCTATTCCTTCAGCAGTTTGCAGAGCATGCAGTTTTGATTCTGCTGTTCTTCCTTAAGTTGTTCCATAGCTTCTTGCAGCTTGGTAACAGATGCTTCTAGGCGGGTCCAGTAGTCAATTTCAGGAATTTCTAGGAGGAACTCCTGCGCCCTCCTTTTTATGGAGTTGTCTTGAACTTGTCCTTCCATTGACTTCTTGGTGATTGGATGTTCGATTGAGATGAGTTCATCTACTCCCATCCTTACCCCAGCATCTTTACATAGCAGAGAAATTAAGCTTGGGTAGGCCAGTTTGGCTTCAGTGGAGTTCTTGTTTGCAATTGTGTAAATCTCACAAGAAATCAGATGATGAATCTCCACTTCTTTTCCAAGCATAATACAATGAATCATCACTGCTCTTTTGACAGTGACCTCAGAGCGGTTGCTAGTGGGCAATATAGAATGCCCAATGAAGTCCAACTAGCCTCTTGCAACTGGTTTGAGATCTCCCCTCTTGAGTTGGTTTGGGACACCTTTTGAATTGGTTATCCACTTAGTTCCAAGGAGGCATATGTCCTCTAGAACTTGATCCAACCCCTTATCTACTCTCACCATTCTCCTATTAAAAGATTCTGGGTCATCTTGTAGTTGAGGCAATTTGAAGACCTCTCTTATTTTGTCCAGATGGAAGTAAATAAGCCTCCCTCTGACCATGGTTCGGTAGGTATGAAAGGCGGTTCCAGTTATTCTCTGCTTATCTGTTAGCCACAGATTTGAGTAGAATTCCTGAACCATGTTTCTTCCAACCTTTGTTTCAGGATTAGCTAGAATTTCCCATCCTCTGTTTCGAATTTGCTCTTGGATCTCCGGATATTCATCTTCTTTCAGATTGAATTTAACTTTCAGGATCACTGACCTCAGACCCATTATTTTGTGGTAATGGTCTGCATGTTCTTTGGTTAGGAACCTCTCTTGATTCCAAAGACTCTTTGGAGTATTCTCTTTCTTGCCTCTTGATTTGGTTTGTTTTCCTTTAGGTGCCATGATCTTGATGAGTCTTAGCTCAGTGATCACGGAAAAACACACCAAACTTAGAGGTTTGCTTGCCCTCAAGCAAAAGAAAGAAAAGGGGAGAGAGAGGAGAAGAGGCAAATTCGAATGGTGGAGAGGAGGGGATGGCCGAATATATATTTATAGGAGGATGGGAGGGATTTCGAAAAATTTGAAAGAGATATGACATAGAGATATGATTGATGGAAGAAAATAAAATCATGATATGAAAAAGATGAGATTTGTAATTGAAAAAGATATAAAGATGTTAAATCTAAAAATTTGGTTATGCATCTAAGAATTAAGAGATGATATGATGAGTTGAAAAAGATTTGGAAAGAAATTAAGAAGATAATTGAGTTTTTGAAGAAGATTTGGGAAGGATTTGAAAGAAAATTGAAAAGAGATTTAGAAAATGTTTGAATTTTTGAAAATTGAGGGTGAATGATGAAAGTTTGAAACATGTTTATGCAGAAAAGTATGAATCAAAACATGAAAATTTGAAAAAATTTGAAGTTGGAAACAAAATCTCCTCCCCCTACCTTTCTGGCATTAAACGCCCAGAATGGTATCCATTCTGGCGTTTAATGCCCAATTGTTGGCCATTATGGGCGTTTAACGCCCAGCCAGGTACCCTGGCTGGCATTAAACGCCAGAAACCCCTTTATCATTGGGCGTTTTGCTGAACGCCCAGGATGCTGCAATTCTGGTGTTAAACACCCAGAATGATACCCGTTCTGGCGTTTAACACCCAAAATGGCACCTTTACTGGCGTTAAACGCCCAGAATGGTACCCATTCTGGCGTTTAATGCCCAAAATGCCCTTTACTGGTGTTTTCTTGTCAGCAAGCTCCTTTTCTCTGCTTTTTGCACTAAATCATTCTGTAACTCTGTGAATTCCTTCAGTTTTGGTGATTAACCTTTGAAGAAAAATGTATATCAAACTTCTACAAGTATTAATTAAAACAAATAACTTGCTAATGGCTGGGTTGCCTCCCAGCAAGCGCTTCTTTATTGTCTTTAGCTGGACCTTTACTGAGCTTCATTCAAGCCTCAGTTTTGAGCATTCTTGCTCAAAATTGCTTTCAAGATAATGTTTGATTCTCTGTCCATTAACAATGAACTTTTTGTCAGAATCAATATCTTGAAGCTCAACATATCCATATGGTGACACTCCTATAATCACATATGGTCCCCTCCACCGGGATTTTAATTTTCTGGAAAATAATTTGAGCCTAGAGTTGAATAGCAGAACTTTTTGTCCTGGCTCAAAGACTCTGGATGACAATTTCTTATCATGCCACTTTTTTTCTTTTTCTGTATAAATTTTTGCATTTTTAAAAGCATTGAGTCTGAACTCCTCTAGCTCATTTAGCTAGAGCAATCTTTTTTCACCAGCTAAATTAGCATCCAGGTTTAGGAATCTGGTTGCCCAGTAGGCTTTATGTTCCAGTTCCACGGGCAAATGACAGGCCTTGCCATACACAAGCTGGTATGGAGAGGTTCATATAGGAGTCTTGAATGCTGTTCTGTATGCCCACAGAGCATCATCCAAGCTCTTTGCCCGATCCTTTCTACAGGCAATTACAGTCCGTTCCAGGATTCTCTTTAGTTCTCTATTAGAGACTTCAGCATGCCCATTTGTCTGTGGATGATACGGAGTTGCTACTTTGTGGCTAATTCCATATCGAACCATAGCAGAGTAAAGCTATTTATTGCAGAAATGGGTGCCCCCATCACTGATTAGTACTCTGGGAATACCAAATCTGCTGAAAATATGTTTCTGGAGGAACTTCAGCACAGTCTTGGTATCATTAGTGGGTGTGGCAATCGCCTCCACCCATTTAGATACGTAGTCTACTGCCACCAGAATGTAAGTGTTTGAGTATGATGGTGGGAAAGGACCCATGAAGTCAATACCCCATACATCAAACAACTCAATCTCTAAGATCCCTTGTTGAGGCATGGCATAACCATGAGGCAAGTTACCAGCTCTTTAGCAACTGTCACAGTTACGCACAAACTCTCGGGCATCTCTATAGAGAGTAGGCCAATAGAAGCCACATTGGAGGACTTTAGTAGCTGTTCGCTCACTTCCAAAATATCTTCCATATTGTGATCCATGGCAATGCCACAGGATCTTCTGTGCCTCCTCTCTAGGGACGCATCTGCAGATCATTTCGTCTGCGCATCTCTTAAAGAGATATGGTTCATCCCATAAGTAGTACTTTGCATCAGAAATTAGTTTTTTCTTTTGCAACCTGCTGTACTCCTGGGGTATGAACCTCACAGCTTTATAATTTGCAATGTCTACAAACCATGGTGCTTCCTGAATGGCAAAAAGTTGCTCATCCGGAAAGGTTTCAGAGATCTCAGTAGGAGGGAGAGACACCCCTGCTACTGGTTCTATCCGGGACAGGTGATCAGCTACCTGGTTCTCTGTACCTTTTCTGTCTCTTATTTCTATATCAAACTCTTGCAGAAGCAACACCCATCTTATGAGCCTGGGTTTTGAATCCTGCTTTATGAGTAGATATTTAAGAGCAGTATGGTCAGTATACACAATCACTTTTAAACCTACTAAATAGGATCTAAACTTGTCAATGGCATAAACCACTGCAAGTAACTCCTTTTCTGTGGTTGTGTAATTCTTCTGTGCATCATTTAGAACACGACTGGCATAGTAAATGACGTGCAGAAGCTTGTTATGCCTTTGTCCTAACACTGCACCAATGGCATGGTCACTGGCATCACACATTAATTCGAATGGTAATGTCCAGTCAGGTGCAGAGATGACTGGTGCTGTGACCAGCTTGGCTTTCAGGGTCTCAAACGTCTGCAGACACT
Organism: Arachis hypogaea; assembly: GCF_003086295.3. Taxonomy (NCBI): domain Eukaryota; kingdom Viridiplantae; phylum Streptophyta; class Magnoliopsida; order Fabales; family Fabaceae; genus Arachis; species Arachis hypogaea. The sequence goes on from NC_092051.1 coordinate 49,509,379, forward strand.
CTGTGTCAAACACAAATAGCATGTCAACAGCTAGCAGGTTGCTTAGAGGTTTTGCAATTTTTGAAAAATCCTTTATGAACCTCCTATAGAATCCTGCATGCCCCAAAAAGCTTCTGATTGCCTTAACATTGGCAGGTGGTGGTAATTTCTCAATTACCTCTACCTTGGCTTGATCCACCTCTATCTCCTTGCTTGAAATTTTGTGCCCAAGGACAATTCCTTCAGTCACCATAAAGTGACATTTTTCCCAGTTTAAGACCAGGTTAGTCTCTTGGCACCTTTTCAGGACAAGTGCTAGATGATCAAGACAGGAGCTGAATGAGTCTCCAAATACTGAGAAGTCATCCATGAAGACTTCCAGGAACTTCTCTACCATATCAGAGAAGATAGAGAGCATGCACCTCTGAAAGGTTGCAGGTGCATTGCACAGACCAAAAGGCATTCTTCTGTAAGCAAATACTCCAGATGGACATGTGAATGCTGTTTTCTCTTGGTCTTGAGGATCCACTGCAATTTGGTTGTAGCCTGAATAGCCATCCAAAAAGCAGTAGTATTCATGGCCTGCTAGTCTCTCTAGCATCTGGTCTATGAATGGTAAGGGAAAATGATCCTTTCTGGTGGCTATATTGAGCCTTCTGTAGTCAATACACATACGCCACCCTGTAACTGTTCTTGTGGGAACCAGTTCATTCTTTTCATTATGAACCACTGTCATGCCTCCCTTCTTGGGGACAACTTGGACAGGGCTTGATGGTAGCAGAAATTGGCGAATTAAAAATTGTTAAAATATATACGTTGCAAGTATAGTTCTTAGCTCGCCAAAAATCCACTTATCCATTTAGAAAGGTGTCACAGAAATTTAGAATTAAAATACTGGGAGTATGAATCCCAGGTCGTCTCCCAACGAGTTGCAGAAAAGTGTGCTATTTTATTAATCAGAGGTTTTAAAAAAGGTTTGAATTGAGTAAGCAGGAAATTAAATTGAAGAATTTGAATAATATAAATAAAATCCTTGATTGGGAGTTGATTAGTTGGAATCCCTATTATTGTTGGAATACTCTCAAGATTAATTGACAATTAAAGGTTATCCTGTTTAGTTATCCTTTACTAGGTAAGGACAAGTCAAACAAGTTGGAATGCTACGTCTGTTCACAAGTTGCAATCCACTTAATTAAAAGAGATTGGTGTTAGTGACTAGAAGGTAATCCAACCATAAACCCAATTACAATCTTTCTTTCAAGGTTTCCAACTCAAGGGTTCCCTTCAATCAACTCCCCATCAAGTAGGGAACTACTCGCTCATTGTGAATGTAAAATTCATAGCATATGAAAAGGAATTAAAGAAAGACATTGTAAATAAAAATCAAAATAGTCAATTAAAAATAAAAGTGATCCTTGTATCAAATAATCCTAAAAATATTCCAATGGTAAAATTAAACAAAGCAAAGGACATGGAAGAGTAAAGCCAAGTAAAGAAAACGAACTAGAATGACGAAGTCTTGATGAGGTAATAACTCTTCTCAGTGTCCCAATGCAAAGAGCAATCGAAAAGTAAATCCTAAAAACTATGAATGTCTAGAGAGAAAACCTAGGGGAGGAGTAGAAACTAGATCTAAAACTAAAACTCTGTAGAATGAATGTTGTGTTAGTTTCTGCATGTTCTCTGGCTCTAGTCTGTTGTTCTGGGCCGAAAACTGGGTCAAAATAGGGTCCAAAATCGCCCCCAGTAAATTCTGCAGATTATGCAGATCGCGCATGTCACGCGATCGCGTCATCCATGCGGTCGCGTCATTCGCATTTTTCCCTGCCGCGTGATCACGTCGTCCACGCCTCCGCGTCGCTTATGCTTTTCCATTCCGCGCGGTCGCGTGAGCCAGGCGGCCGCGTCACTGCGATTTCTCCTCTTCCGCGCGGTCGCGTGAGCCATGCGGCCGCGTCACTTCTCGCTGGTTATCTCCTCAATTTCTTGTGTTCCTTCCATTTTTGTTAGCTTCCTTTCCAATCTCCAACTCATTCATGCCCTATAAAGCCTGAAACGCTTAACACACAGATCACGGCATCGAATAGAATAAAGGAGAATTAAAATGCATAATTAAAAGTCCCTAGGAAGCAGTTTTCAATCATATAATAATTTCAGGAAGGAAATATAAATGCATGCTAAATTAATGAATAAGTGGGTAAGGATCATGATAAACCACACAATTAAACACAATATAAACCATAAAATAGTGGTTTATCAACCTCCCCACACTTAAACACTAGCATGTCCTCATGCTTAATTGAAGGAGATAAAATAAATAAGTATGAACATGTAGAAACTCATGCAATACAATGCAATCCTATATACATGAATGCAACTATATGATTCTTGCCCACTTGATCAAAAGTAAATAAGCTCTTCCAAACAATTGCAAATCAAATTCCACTAATTCTATCATTATATAGTAAGACAGATAAAAGTGCAAAAAGATAGCTCATGAAAGCAGGGAACATGGAAATTCAAGCATTGAACCCTCACTGATGATGTATGTACGCTCTAATCTCTCTAGTGTATAGGGTAATCACTCTATCCTTCTCTAATCATGCTCTCTAACTTTTGTTCTTCTCCTAACCAATCAACAACAGTTAATATACCAATGCAAATATCATGAGATCTTTTCAAGGTTGTAATGGGGCCAAGGTAGAGGTAGGGATACATATATGGTTAAGTGAGCTTATAAATTGAATCTTTAATTAACCCAAGCTTTAACCCAACCTATATATATTTAGTGTAACCTTAGAATTCATACCTAGCTACCCAGAATTCCCTTTTACATTCCATACTCATGTATCAACTTTTTATTTTAATTTTATCATATGTGCATTGATCTTTGAATTAATTCAGCATTGGGGTAATTTTGTCCCCTTATTTATTTATTGATTTTTTTTTTTGTAAATAGACATAAAAATAAACATAGCTTATCAATGCACATAGATTTTTAATTCTTATAGTTTCACATGAGTAGGTAACCAAATTCCCATTGCATTATCATGATACATTCCCTTAATAACTTTTGTTCCCACAATTTCCCATATTTAACTAGCACACACAATTCTATCTTAAGCTAACCAAAGATTCAATTTGGGATATACAATTGTTTTTCCGCTTAAGGCTAGTAATGTGGTGAAATATAGAACAAACAGGATTTAAAGGCTCAAGGTGGTTAACAAAGGTAATTAAAAAGGGTAGGCTTAATTTGGATAAGTGAGTTTAAACAAAAAAATGGCCTCAATCATATGCAAGCATACAAATATAATAAATATTGGACATATAGGATGAAACAAAATATAGATTACAATCATAGAGAAGTAAACACACAAGAATAAAATATTTATGGTTAAACAATGTAACCATGCATAAAGGCTCAAATCTTCACAGGTTGTGTGTTCTTTAGCTCAAAAATCATGTTCCAAATACAACTTCAAGCAGATTTATCATAAAATTTTTTTAAAAATTAGTGAAATTTTGTTCCAAAGATAGAGTCTTAGAAGAAACTTATTATCTTTTCAATCAAGTAGGACATGCATGCAACTAACCTATTACTATGCAATTTATCCTATTCTATAAAAGAAAGAAAATCTAACTAAAATATCCTAATTTATTGGTGCTAGGGAAGAGAAATTACCTCCGGAAGTCAGGTACTGACCGACCTCCCCACACTTAAGGCTTTGCACCGTCCTCGGTGCCATCTGTCAGGAACAGGGGTGGGCTGGTAGCAGTATCTCCATAGTTAGGACCATCATGGCTCCCTATGTTGGTAAAGGAAGTGGAGTCCAGGGTGTCTGAGTCCTTGAAGTATCCCTTGAGTAGCTCCTTGAGGTGTTTGAATCGGCGCTCGTTACGGCGCTCTCTTAGCTTCGCTTTCTGTTCTTGCCGATCCAACCTTTCGATTATCTGCTGGAGCAGTTCGTCTGTTGTAGGTGCTTGTGGTGTTGAAGAAGGAATATCTTCAACCGGTGCAGTAGGAAGGCTTGTAGTGGCTGCTGGAGGTCTGAGGTATTTCCCATTAGGGACATACTGATCATCCCGTGGAAGCATGGCTTTGGTGTCCCCAGCTCTGTAGGAGACTCTGGCTGCTGAGACAAGATCGGAGATCAAGGCGGAAAAAGGTAAGTTGCCCGGGATTTGGACGTGTCCCATGGCATTCCGAATATGTCTTGGTAGATTCAGAGGTTGGTCTGTAAGGATGCACCATAGTAGAACGGCCATGTTCGCAGTGAAGGAGGACTCATGAGTGCTCGGAAAGACGTAATGGGACATGATCTGCGCCCAGACGCGAGCCTCCAAGGTAAGTGCTGAAGCCGATATTCCCTTAGGGCGGGTACGATGGTATCCGTAGATCCAACGGCTGCCAGGTAGTGCGATAACTCTGAGAACAGCTTCCCAGTCAAAGTGGTACATCTGGCACTTGAGTGCAGCTTCTTGAAAGGTGTCTAATCCTTCTGGAATAGGGGGAAGACCTAAAGCTTTTTGAATGGCCTCTTCTGTAATGGGGACTTGCTTCTGACGGACAAAGACAGACTGCAGGGTAGGCAGGTAGAAGTTAGAGTAGAACTCGACTACCCAAGAAAGATTGACCTGCCTTGGTTGTCTCTGTAGGAAACCTCATTGTCTTCGTTCAATTTGTGGCTCAACAAAAGTAGCAATATTGGGCGGGAGGATAAGAAGGTGTTCGTTGTTGTAGCTCCTTTCAGCCAGGATGGGGAACATCTGCTCACAGTAGCGATTGGGAAATCGCGCAGTGTCCTTTGCTTGAAAGGCTTTCTCCTTTTCATCAACCTTTATGATCATCTTAACTCTTTTTGTTGAGGGCTTGACAGCAGTTGAAGAAGGCTCTGCCACTAGTGCTCTTTTAGTTCCTCTTCTTGCTGGTGGTTTGGGAGTGGCTTTCTCTTTTTCTTTCTTGGTGGCCATCCTGAAAAGGGAAGAGAAAGTAAATTAAATTCAAAGAGATATATAGCAAGGAAGAGAACGGAAAAGGTGGTGATGGATGCACATTAGGAGGTAACTGACATTAACACATTCTCATGAGTACATGTGAAAAGTCATCAATGAAAAATAGCTAGTGCGTATAACGACAAGTGAATGCAAGGTGTTTATTGGCATGCCGGAAAAAGGCATGAGTAGCATAGATCAAGCATCACTCGTAACAAACCATCACGTTTGTATTGATAATTATTTTCAATTAATACAATAGTAAAGGGAGTTATGAAAAGCAGCATTGAATAGTAGAATAACATAGAGAAGTGCATAATGCCATATGGGCTTTTTCACAAACACATAGCATGTATGGTAGATAAGGTATAGAAAGTATTAAAGTGAACATGCAAGCAATCCTTTAAAAATTAATATATAATTGTCAAACAAGTGCAATATCCACAAGCATATAATAAGGAATAATGACTCAAATAAAATTCTAACACCATGTAAAAAGGAAAGAAGAAGAAAGAAAATATGGATAATGAAAAGAAAAAGGAAAGAAAAGAAAATAACATATAAAATAAGAAGAATGATAGAAAAGGAAAGAGGGAAGAAGAAAATAAAACCTTGTTAATGGAGGTGAAAGAGAGAGAGAGAGAAAGGGGAGATAGAAAGAAGAAGGGAGAAGGAAGAAATAAGGAGGGAAAAGAGAAATTAGGATTTGGAGAAGAGGAAGATAAGATATTTTGGCAATTAAGTTTCAGCTGTGCGGCGCAGGCGACGCGGCCGCGTGGAGCATGCGTTCGCGCGATTGCGCTTCAAGTAAGGTGACGCGGTCGCATCGGTCACGCGACCGCGTGACCCATGTTGTGCTTCTGGCGCGAGTGCAGCTTCGCGCCTGCACAACTCTCAGTTCGAATTGATATATTTGCCAAATTTGGGGTGACGCGATCGCGTGGGCATGCGATCGCGTGAGTGGGCTTCAGAAGGGAATGACGCGGACGCGTGAGCCATGTGTCTGCGTGGATAAAATTGTGTGTGCAGCACCAATCCAGCACCACTCGCGCACAATAATTCGTTGTGCACCCTTTTTACGTCGAAAATCAGGGCACGCGGCCGCATGGGTCACGCGGTCGCGTGGGAGGCCATTATTCCCATGTGACGCAGACGCGTCGGCGACGCGGTCGCGTGGGACGATTTGTGCCACTGGCACGCCTCCAGCCACGCTCCAGCGTGACTCTCTGTTCGTTTTTTATTTTCTCCCCTCTCCTTGTGACGCGGACGCGTCGCTGATTCGGTCACGTCGTGCGGCACCCTTTTTTTTTTAAATAAAAATATGCAAATGCAGATGCACGAAATGTACTTATAAAGAGAAGAGTTATTGAAATAGAAAAACTAAAAATAAAGAAAAGAACGATCATACCATGGTGGGTTGTCTCCCACCTAGCACTTTGCTTTAACGTCCGTAAGTTGGACGCTCCACTAGCTCAATCTTCTGCTATGTGGGGATCTTCCAAGAGGAAGATCTCAAGCTACTTGTTTTTCTACATCTTCTCGCCATGGTATAGATTCAGGCGTTGTCCATTAACTTTGATAAGTTCAGCCTCTGAATCAGATTTTTGCTCAGGTCCCTCAATTTCAGCCAGAAAATACCTGAAATCACAGAAAAATACATAAACTCATAGTAAAGTCCAGAAGAGTAATTTTTATTTAAAAACTAATAAAAACATAATAAAAACTAACTAAAATATACTAAAAACATACTAAAAATAATGCCAAAATGGGTAGTAGGAAGGACATAGTGGGCCAATATCCGCTGCCAAGTCCTAGCCTCTCTAGACAAATAAGCAAATAACATCCTCTTGGGCTTTTAGTTGTTAGAGTCCATCACCCAAGGGAAGTCCGGTATGGCAATAACGCACTTCAACGCCTCATAATCAAAGGTCATAGCATTCATAGCTATCTCTGCCTGCTGGTATGCACATGTGTCACCGGTCCAGGGTAGACAATGCAAAACAACCTCAATAGCAACCTCAGTCACTAAAACCTGTCCGCCCCGTAGGTGGACTGGTGCGCAGAAATTGTGATTACACCTTGATTATGTAAAATTCATCGCTCTTTCTTTCCCTGGTAATGGCGCCAAAAACATGATGCCAATACCATGGTTCACAACTTCGCACAACTAACCAGCAAGTGCACTGGGTCGTCCAAGTAATACCTTACGTGAGTAAGGGTCGAATCCCACGGAGATTGTTGGTATGAAGCAAGCTATGGTCACCTTGTAAATCTCAGTCAGGCGGATATAAAATAGTAATGGGGTTTTCGAAATTAATTAATAAAATAGGGATAGAAATACTTATGTAGATCATTGGTGAGAATTTCAGATAAGCGAATAGAGATGCTTTCGTTCCTCTGAACCTCTGCTTTCCTGCTGCCTTCGTCCAATCAGTCTTACTCCTATCCATGGCTGGCTTTATGTGATACATCACCATTGTCAATGGCTACTTTCGGTCTTCTCTCGGGAAAATGATCCAAATGCCCTGTCACGGCACGGCTAATCGTCTGGAGGCATCACCCTTATCAATGGTTTCATCTTATCCTCTCAGTGAAAATGGTCAACGCACCCTGTCACGGCACGACTATTCATCTGTCGGTTCTTGATCCTACTGGAATAGGATTTACTATCCTTTTGCTTCTGTCACTACGCCCAACAATCGCGAGTTTGAAGCTCGTCACAGTCATTCAATCATTGAATCCAACTCAGAATACCACAGACAAGGTTTAGACTTTCCGGATTCTCTTGAATGCCGCCATCATTCTAGCTTTCACCACGAAGATTCCGATTAAGAGATCTAAGAGACACTCATTCAATCTAATGTAGAACGGAAGTGGTTGTCAGGCACGCGTTCATAGGAAATGATGATGATTGTCACGTTCATCACATTCAGGTTGAAGTGCGAATGAATATCTTAGAAGCGGAAAAAGTTGAATTGAATAGAAAAACAGTAGTACTTTGCATTAATCTTTGAGACAGCAGAGTTCCACACCTTAATCTATGGAGTGTAGAAACTCTACCGTTGAAAATACATAAATGATAATGGAGTTCATTGGTCTCGTCCCCAGAGGGGAACCGGAGTAACCAAGACTGTGAATACAATGATAAAAAGCTCTATTTATAATAAACTAGTCACTAGGGTTTACAGAAGTAAGTAATTGATGCATAAATCCACTTCCGGGGCCCACTTGGTGTGTGCTTGGGCTGAGCTTGAGTGTTACACGTGTAGAGGTCATTCCTGGAGTTGAATGCCAGTTTTGGTGCCAGTTTGGGCGTTGAACTCCACTTTGCAACTTGTTTCTGGCGCTGGACGCCAGAATTGGGCAGAGAGCTGGCGTTGAACGCCAGTTTGCATCGTCTAAACTTGGGCAAAGTATGGACTATTATACATTGCTGGAAAGCTCTGGATGTCTACTTTCCAACGCGCGCCATGTCAAGTTCTGTAGCTCCAGAAAATCCACTTTGAGTGCAGGGAGGTCAGAATCCAACAACATCAGCAGTCCTTCTTCAACCTCTGAATCTGATTTTTGCTCAAGTCCCTCAATTTCAGCCAGAAAATACCTGAAATCACAGAAAAACACACAACCTCATAGTGAAGTCCAGAAATGTGAATTTAACATAAAAACTAATGAAAACATCCCTAAAAGTAACTAGATCCTACTAAAAACATACTAAAAACAATGCCAAAAAGCGTATAAATTATCCGCTCATCACAACACCAAACTTAAATTGTTGCTTGTCCCCAAGCAACTGAAAATCAAATAGGATAAGAAGAAGAGAATATACTATAAATTCCAAACTATCAATGAAACATAGCTTCAATCATATGAGCGGGACTTATAGCTTTTTGCCTCTTGAATAGTTTTGGCATCTCACTTTATCCATGGAGGTTCAGAATGATTGGCATCTATAGGAATTCAGAGTTCAGATAGTGTTATTGACTCTCCTAGTTCAGTATGATGATTCTTGAACACAGCTTCTTTATGAGTCTTGGCCGTGGCCCTAAGCACTTTGTTTTCCAGTATTACCACCGGATACATAAATGCCACAGACACATAATTGGGTGAACCTTTTCAGATTGTGACTCAGCTTTGCTAAAGTCTCCAATTAGAGGTGTCCAAGATTCTTAAGCACACTCTTTTTTTGCTTTGGACCTTGACTTTAACCGCTCAGTCTCAAGTTTTCACTTGACACCTTCACGCCACAAGCACATGGTTAGGGACAGCTTGGTTTAGCCGCTTAGACCAGGATTTTATTCCTTTAGGCCCTCCTATCCACCGATGCTCAAAGCCTTGGGATCCTTTTTATTTGCCCTTGCCTTTTGGTTTTAAGGGTTATTGGCTTTTTACTCTTGCCTCTTGGTTTTAAGAGCTTTTGGCTTTTTCTGCTTGCTTTCTCTTTTTTTTTTTCTATATTTTTTTTGCCTACTTTTTTTCTTTTTTTTCTGCAAGCTTTGTTCTTTGCTGCTTTTTCTTGCTTCAAGAATCATTTTTATGATTTTTCAAATTATCAAATAACATGTCTCCTAGTCATCATTCTTTCAAGAGCCAACATATTTAACATTCTTAAACAACAACTTCAAAAGACATATGCACTGTTCAAGCATTCATTCAGAAAACAAGAAGCATTGTCACTACATCAATATAATTAAACTAAGTTCAAGGATAAATTCGAAACTCATGTACTTCTTGTTCTTTTGAATTAAAACATTTTTCATTTAAGAGGGGTGATGGATTCATAGGACACTCATAACTTTTAAGACATGGTTACTAACTATTAATGATCATGTAATGAAGACACAAACATAGATAAGCACATAACATAGAAAACGAAAAGCAGAAGAAATAAGAACAAGGAATGAATCCACCTTAGTGATAGTGGCGTTTCCTTCTTGAGGAACCAATGATGTCCTTGAGCTCTTCTATGTCTCTTCCTTGTCTTTGTTGCTCCTCCCTCATTGCTTTTAGATCTTCTCTTATTTCATGGAGCATGATGGAGTGCTCTTGATGTTCTACCCTTAATTGTCCCATGTTGGCACTTAATTCTCCTAGGGAGGTGTTGATTTGCTCCCAATAGTTTTGTGGAGGAAAATGCATTTGAGGCATCTACGGGATCTCATGGTGATGAGCTTCCTGCGCCTCTTGAGCTCCATGAATGGGCTCTCTTGCTTGCTCCATCTTTTTCTTAGTGATGGCCTTGTCTTCCTTAATAGGAATGTCTCCTTCTATGAAAGCTCCAGCTGAGTAACATAGATGGCAAATAAGATGAGGAAAAGCTAGCCTTGCCATGGGGGATGACTTTTCGGCTATTTTGTAGAGTTCATTAGAGATGACTTCATGAACTTCTATTTCCTCTCCAATCATGATGCTATGAATCATGATGGCCCGATCCACAGTAACTTCAGATCGGTTGCTAGTGGGAATGATTGAGCATTGAATGAACTCCAACCATCCTCTAGCCACAGGCTTGAGGTCCAATTTTCTTAGTTGAACCAGCTTGCCTTTGGAGTCAATCTTCCATTGAGCTCCTTCCACATATATGTCCATAAGGACTTGGTCCAACCTTTGATTAAAGTTGACCCTTTTAGTGTAGGGGCGTTCATCTCCTTGCATCATGGGCAAGTTAAACGCCAACCTCACATTCTCCGGACTAAAATCTAAGTATTTCCCCCGAACCATTGTAACATAGTTCTTTGGATCCGGGTTCTTACTTTGATCATGGTTCTTGGTGATCCATGCATTGGCATAGAACTCTTGAACCATTAGGATGCCGACTTGTTGGATGGGATTTGTTAGAACTTCCCAACCTCTTCTTTGAATTTCATGTCGGATCTCCGGATACTCATTTCTTTTGAGTTTGAAAGGGACCTCGGGGATCACCTTCTTCTTGGCCACAACATCATAGAAGTGGTCTTGATGGGCTTTGGAGATGAACATTTCCATCTACCATGACTCGGAGGTGGAAGCTTTTGTCTTTCCTTTCCCCTTTCTAGAGGATTCTTCGATCTTAGGCGCCATCAATGGTAATGGAAAAACAAAAAGCTTATGCTTTTACCATACCAAACTTAGAATATTGCTCGCCCTCGAGCAAGAGAAGAAAGAATAGATGAAGAAGAAGAAGATATGGAGTAGAGGGGGAAGGTGTTGTGTTTCGGCCAAGAAGAGAAGAGAGGGTTATGTTGTGTGAAAATGAGGAAGAATGGAGGGCTATATATAGGGGAGGGAGGGGGGTTAAGGTTCGGCCATTTAGGGTGGGTTTGGGTGGAAAATTGGTTTTGAATTTTGAAGGTAGGTGGAGTTTATGAGGTAGGTTTATGGGGAAGAGTGGATGGATGTGAGTGGTGAAGAGGTGATGGGGAAGAGAGATTGAGGTGATTGGTGAAGGGTTTTTGGGGAAGAGTGTTTATGGGATTGTGTGAAAGAGAGTGGTAAAGGATGAGAAGAAGTGAGTGGAGGTAGGTGGGGATCCTATGGGGTCCACAGATCTTGAGGTGATCTTATGGGGTCCACAGATCCTGAGATGATCCTGTGGGGTCCACAGATCCTGGGATGATCCTGTGGGGTCCACAGATCCTGAGATGATCCTGTGGGGTCCACAGATCCTGAGGTGTTCAAGGATTTACACCCTTGCACCAAATTAGGCATGCAAAATGCCTTTGCACGCAACTCTGGGCGTTCAGCGCCAGGTTGGTGCCCGTTTTGGGCGTTCAACGCCCATTTACTGGCCATTTCTGGCGTTGAACGCCAGAACCATGCTTGTTCTGGGCGTTCAGCGCCCAGATGATGTCCATTTTGGGCGTTCAGCGCCCAGACACTGCCCATTTTGGGCGTTCAGCGCCAGAACCATGCTCTGTTCATTGGAAACATAAATGAGAGTGTAGAAACTGCCCATATGGAGTGTAGAAACTCTACCATTAAAAATACATAAATGATAATGGAGTTCATTGGTCTCGGCCCCAGAGGGGAACCGGAGTAACCAAGACTGTGAATACAATGATAAAAAGCTCTATTTATAATAAACTAGTCACTAGGGTTTACAGAAGTAAGTAATTGATGCATAAATCCACTTTCGGGGTCCACTTGGTGTGTGCTTGGGCTGAGCTTGAGTGTTACACGTGTAGAGGTCATTCCTGGAGTTGAACGCCAGTTTTGGTGCCAGTTTGGGCGTTGAACTCCACTTTGCAACTTGTTTCTGGCGCTGGACGCCAGAATTGGGCAGAGAGCTGGCGTTGTACGCCAGTTTGCGTCATCTAAACTTGGGCAAAGTATGGACTATTATATATTTCTGGAAAGCTTTGGATGTCTAATTTCCAACGCAATTGGGAGCGCACCATTTCGAGTTCTGTAGCTCCAGAAAATCCACTTAGAGTGCAGGGAGGTCAGAATCCAACAGCATCAGCAGTCCTTCTTCAACCTCTGAATCTGATTTTTGCTCAAGTCCCTCAATTTCAGCCAGAAAATACCTGAAATCACAGAAAAACACATAAACTCATAGTGAAGTCCAGAAATGTAAATTTAACATAAAAACTAATGAAAACATCCCTAAAAGTAACTAGATCCTACTAAAAACATACTAAAAACAATGCCAAAAAGCGTATAAATTATCCGCTCATCATGGACTGACTCAAGAGTTGTGCGGAAGAGGTTGCAGTAAAACTCCTTGACCCATGAAGTGTTTATTCTTCCCAAATTCCTATCAACAAACCCTAAGCCCAGTTCCTGAATACGAGTATTAATGGAGTGCCTCAGGTCATTGGGAATGGCCAATTTCTTCTCAATGTTCAGCTTTGTCTTCCGATAGGTAGGGAAGTGAAGCTCACAGTAAAGATTGGGAAATCTGTATGTGTCAGTGGGTGGTAGTAGCTGATTCTGTTTATCCACTTTATTAAGTGGGTTCTTAGCATAGTTGGCATAAGGAGAGAGGGTAGAGGCTTGAGAGTTCTTCCACTTTCTTGAGGTAGTAGCCTTTGCTTTTCCTCTATCGGCCATCTGAAAGTAAATATGACATGATATAAAAAAATAGGCCAAATAGGGGCATGGAAAGCAAGGAATGGCATATTAACATGAAGTGAGTTAAAATAAAGAAAACTTGGAATACAAGCAACAAGAAGTAGCAATCAACACAAAAGCCCTAAACCAAGAATTCAAGCAATATATTCACAATGCTTGTTCACTAAGCTCAATGAGCATCATACCCAAAAAGAATGGTTAAAGAGTTAGTTGAAAACTAAAAAGAGAAATCAGCATGTTAGGCAGGTTAAAAGTTAGAAAACTGGTTCAAAGGTTTGGGGTATGATGGTCATTTTCTTAATCACAATGAATCACAAGTATGGATAATAAGCATACTCACAAACATGAGGGAGGAAGCAGTCATTGATGATGAAATATGATATTGCAAAAGAAGCAATTAATTGAAAGTAAGTCATCAATCAATGTCGCGGTCACTAGGTTTGCAATAATCGGTGTTGACAAAATGAAAGTGCATTTTGTGTAACTAGACGAGTTAGAAATCAAGTTGAGTGAAAAAGAGTTACACAAGTTGAAATGAACCAATTGTTGCAAATGCATGAACCATATTCAACAAATTTGCAAGTTGAATCAAATGATGAGTGAAGCACAATCCAAAAGCATTTGATTAACTTGGAAGGTGAAAGCATGTGAGGGTTCGAAGCAAATCACGGGAAACACAATAAACATGGAAAAACCAGCCAAAGGTTACCTAAGAATTGAGCTTCGTGTAATCAGATGAATACTCAATTTTTCAAAAGCACGAAGTTCAGTTATAGGTAACATGTTTAAAACCAAACAATTTCTAGAAAGTTGGACAGCATTCTGGCAGTAAATTGGATGTTCCCGGATAGCAAATAGTAGCAAAAGTTCACATATGCATTCAGAAATCTCATCAAGCAAGAGAGAAGCATGCAATACATACGCGCAGGCAGTATGAGACATAACTCAGCAACTAAAATTCAGCAGGGCAGCAGTGAAATAGCAGCAAAGCAGTAACAATATGGATACAAAACAACTCATCAACCATCACTCAGCAAACAAGAATATGCAATTCGAGCGGATAAACACAAACGGAGCAATTATCAGGCCTATGATCATCTAACCACATCCTAACTACCTAACCGTATTTATTCCTATCTAACCTATCATGCAGAATTAATTAACCAACTAATCTAATCGAATCATATCAAAATTAATAAAAGCAGTAAAGAAACAGAGCAATGGGGCAGGGGAAACCTGGAAGCAGAGGCAGTGATGGAATCGGGAATGGACAGGCTGCTAGCCGCGCGGCGCTTGGTGGAGGTGGAGTGAAGCAGAGAAAGAGAGAGGCAGTGAGAGAGTGAGTGAGAAGAGAGGAGGGAAGCAGTAGAAATGGAATGGTGGCAACGACAGTGGTGTGGCCGACGCGGTGGTGGACGGTTGCAGAGCTGGTGGTTTTGGCGGGAGAAAAAGAAGAGAGAACGTTAGAAAAGGGGAGGGTTAGGGTGCGCGACTGCACTGTGCTCTTCGCGTCCCTTAGGGTATATGAATTTGAATCCACGCGTGCGTGCACCGTGCGCGTCCGCGTGGTTGGAAAAATGAGTGAGTGGCGCAGAAGCGTTAGGCGCACCTCTGCGTAGATGGGGGTGTAGGCATGGGCGCGATCACGTATAGTGCGCGTCTGCGTCTGGTGAGTTGGGCCAAAGGCTTAGTGCTAGCCTAGAGCTGGCACAACTCTCAGGTTGTAGGCTTGGAAACTGCCTCAGTGGATTGGCACAGACGCGGCATGTGCGCGGGTGCGCGCATTGCCAAATATGTATAGCGACGCGTTTGCGCACAGTGCGCGTACGCGTGTATGCGGTTATGCGATTAGCCTAGTATTGGCACGAGAGTGTCCCAACTCTCTGGAAAATGTATGGGCCTGTATCCGCGTATGGGCGCACGCGCACAGCGTGCGTACGGGTCCTGCCCCCTCCCCCCCCCCCTTTTTTCACAGATAACAAAAGCTGCTCAAAATCCTCCTAACACTACCTACAACTTTGGCCAAAAATACAAAGTGACAAAAATTCTTTTTGGCTTTTTGGGAATTTTCAAATACAAGCAAAAGAAGCTTGCCCCACAAGCGACCTACGACCAATTTATTAAAACAAATATATGGGAAGAATACTATCTACAATGGTAACTCAAATCAATTATTAATCAAAAGGCAAGAGAGTGGAAAGAGTTTACCATGGTGGGGTGTCTCCCACCTAGCACTTTTAGTTTAAGTCCTTAAGTTGGACATTTGGGGAGCTCTTTGTCATGGTGGCTTATGCTTGTACTCATCCTTGAATCTCCAAGGATCTTTGCTCTACAAATGGTTGACAGAAGTTCTAACCATCTTCACCAAGTTTGGATGGAGTTCCACCCAAGATATGAGCTCCCATAGTTGGTCTTCATGCTTTGAACCAGGATCCCATATCTTATTTTTACAACCGTCTTCTTTTTTATCTTCATGAGTGGTCTGTTCGGGTGGTTGACAAATAGAATTCTCTCTAGCACACCAAGTCTTCTTCATTGACCCATGTAAAGTAGCATTCATCCAATCATGATCCCTATGCTTTGAAGCTTTGACCTCAATGAGCCTAATTCCAAACTTCCAACCACTACACAACTCCTTTTTACCCTTGATTCTACAAAGAGCTCTAAGTTGTCCATCCGTTTCAATCAATCCATATTCAAGTGAGAAAGTAAAGCTTAGGTTTGAGAATTTTACCCACTTGAATGTCGTGTTAGATGGTGGCTTAGGGAGGGAAACCTCCCCACACTTAGACAATACAAGGTCGACTTCCTTATGCTCTTCTTTGGGTATTTCCACTTCTTGACAACTTTTTTCATCTTCTTCTTGCTTGTTGACTTCTTCCAATTCCTCCTCATCATCAATCAAGTCAAACTTGGGAGGTTGTGTGAAATCTACTTCCATATCAACTTCACATTAGATGGGAGAGTCTTCAATGAGATCACCAACATCATTTGGTGTTGAGTTGTCTTCAATAGCTTCAATTTCACTCCCCATGGGAGAGGATTCAACTATTGATAAGAAATCATTGATGATTGAGTCCATCTCTTGATCAACATTCTCATATTCTTCAATCTTTATATGCTCCGGAGGTTGTTGAGACTTCCATGGTGGTTTCACATCTCCTAGATCTTCAACCACTTCTTCCTTTTCTTCAACACTAGGCGTCTCCTATTGCTCCAATACAAAGCTCGACTCTTCCTTCTTCTCCATCGGATTTTCCAATTTCTCTTTCATGCTTTGCTCATCTTTTGATTTCTCACTTGTGGCCACAGAAACACCTTGAGTATTCAAACATTGGTAGGCTAAAGTATGCACTACCTTAGTCAAATTAGTCACAAACTCTAGGGTGTTCCTTTGCATATCCGCTTGGCCTTGAAGTAGCAAGGTGAGAGAATCATCTATTGGGGCTTGTGGTGGATAGCAAGGTTCATTATTTTGGAGAAAGGGTTCGTAGTAGAAAGGTGGTTCTTCATAGTAAGGGCATGGTGATGGTATGTATTGAGGTGGTTCTTGGTGGTAATCACTATGGAATTGTGGTGGTTCTTGAAAGAGCGAAACTCTCGCGTGATCTAGAATTTTCGCAAATACATTCGCGTTGTAAGTATAGCTTCTAGACCGACAAGAATTCCTTTCTTACAAACGTTTTGGTTGTCACAAGTAACAAACCCAATAAAATTTATAAACCGAAGTATTCAAACCTCGGGTCGTCTTCTCAAGGAATTACAGGGAAGTATGAATTATTATTGGTTATGAAGAACGGTGTTTTTGGGTTTCAAAAGGTTTGAACAAGGGAAATAAATTACAGGAATTAATAAAATTAATAACTAATAAAACTCTTGGCAAGGTGTGAAAATTTGGAAGTCCTATCCTAGTTATCCTTATCGATGGTGATGAGAATTGAGTTTTAATCCCACTTAGTTAACCTTTACTAAAACAAAGGAAAGTCAAGTGGACTAATTATTTTGATCCTTAAGTCCTAGCCAACTCCTAAGGAAAGACTAGAGTTATTGGAATTCAATTCAATTAGCAAAAATAACAATTATCAATCACGATGAGTTTGATAACTCAAGAGTCTCCAATTAATCAATTAAAGCCAAAAATATAAAAAAGGTAAAGATAAATTTAAAATACCTCAATTGCATTAATAAAAGAAAATCAATCTAAACATAAAGAGTTCATGAGCTAAATTGGTAGCATAAGTCAGATACGAATAAAAGCATTAGAATAAATAAAAATATAAAAGGAATATTGAACCTGAGAGGAAGTTGAAATCCTAAATCCTTTAAGAGGAATCCTAATCCTAAAAACTAAGAGAGAGGAGAAAACCTCTCTCTATAAAAACTATATCTAATCCTAAAATTATGAATGTATCATATCTCTCCTTGATTCTTCTATTCTCTGGCTTATATTCTATGTTTTTGGATTCAGAATTGGGCCAAAAAAGGGTCCAGAAATCGCTGGGGGAGTTTTCTGCAGATTCTGCACGTGGCGTCTATCACGCGTCCGCGTAGGTCACACGGTCGCGTCATCTGTAGTTCTGCTCTTCCACGCGGTCGCGTCGGTCACGCGTACGCGTCATTTGCGTTCTGCTCAAGGCACGCGTCCGCGTCAGTCATGCGTTCGCGTCACTGCCTTTTCGCGCTAGGCACGCGGCTGCGTCGTCTATGCGTTTGCGTCGCTGCCTTTTTCTTCAAGACTCCATTTTTTGTGCTTTCCTTCCATTTTTGTATGTTTCCTTTCTGTCCTCTAAGCCATTCCTGCCTTAGGAAATCTGAAAATACTTAACACATAAATCACGGCATCGAATGGTAATAAAGGGTAATTAAAATTAATATTTTTAAAGCATAGGAAACAAGTTTTTCACATATATCACATAATAAGGAAGAGAAATTAAAACCATGCAATTTACATGAATAAGTGGGTGAGCGATTGAATAAATCACTTGAATTGGGCACAAAATACATCATAAAATATGGGTTTATCAACCTCCCTACACTTAAACAATAGCATGTTCTCATGCTAAATCCAAGAGAAAGGGTAAAGTTAGAATGGTGGAATCTCATGCAATGCATTCTATTCTAAATGCAAACTACCTAAATGAGTCATGCAATTCTAGTTATTATTCACTTGTATATAAAGCTTACATGTAGTTAAATTAATTCATATCCTCAAGGAATCATATATGCATAGCCAAACCCTAGATAATGTTAAAGCACTTTTACAATTGAGATGGGTAAAAGTATTTCACAAACTTGCAAGACAATTAACAATTAAGCAGAGATATATGGTGATGAGCTATTGAACCCTCACTGGATTTTGTGTTTACTCTCTAGTCACTCAGTGTTTATTTGGTTAATCACTCTATTCTTCTTTCTATCCTTGCTTTCAAAAACTTTGTTCTTCATCTAACCAATCAACAGATATGGAATACAGACATACAAAAATCATGAGGTCTTTTTCGAGGTTGTAATGGGGCCAAGGTAAAGGTAGGGGTATATGTATAAGACTAAGTGAGCTAACAAAGTGAATCCTTGATTAGTCTAAGATCTCACCTAACATACATACTTTATATAATTTAAAGTTTCTTTACCTATTTACCCAAATTTTCCCACTTTGTATTACAAGATCATGCATTAAATTTAATTTTGAAATTTTTTCCCATGTGCATTGATTCCTTTTTTATTTTGCGATTGGGGAATTTTTGTATCCCCCTTATTTGAGTACTGAAAATATAAAATTTATTTTTTTTTAATCTATGCACATGGTAATTTAGTTATTTTGATTTCATATGAGCATGCTTCCCAAATTTCTGAAATAACTTATTCATTTTAAATCCCTACTTTGTTTCTATCATCCCATGTTCCCATAAAATTTTCCACACTTAAATTGTACACAATATCTATCTTAAGCTAACCAAGAATTCAACTTGGGATTTTTATTTTGTTTTTCTGCTTAAGGATAGTAATGTGGTTATAGAACAAGAGGGGATTAAAAAGCTCAAGGGGGCTAACAAGGGTGATGTAAAAGGTAGGCTAAATTGGGATAAGTGAGGAAAAATTCAAATGATGGCCTCAATCATCTCTTGGTATGTATCTATATTCTATATTGGATATATAGATTAAAACAAAGAAAAGAACATCAGAATGAAAAAAAAAGGGCAAAACACACAGGAATGAAATTTATGGTTTGAATGTAACCATACAATTAAGCTCAAAACTCACAAGCTGTGTTTTCTCCAACTCAAAAACCATATATCAGTTATGTATGTCATGCAAGTAGAAATCAAGAGTTCCCATTATTCTCAATGTAAATATTAGGGTGGCTTTTAAAATCTTAGTTTTCCTCCTTGATGAAATGTTGTTAACTAACTAACATGTAATGCTATATATACAAGGTGTGTGGATTGTTTTAATTTACTAAAGTTTCTAGTTTACTCCATATTATTTTCAATTAGACCAAACTAATATATGCTAAAAGGGTAAACTATACTAATTAATCCACATATTCTATAACTAATAAGTTTAGAATTGCAAACTAAACTAAATGTCTAAGATATAAACTAAAGTGCAAAATGCGGAAATAAAGTAAAAATACAGCAAAAGAACAATATGTAAGTACTGAAAAATAAAAATACAGAAAAATAAAAGAAATAAGATAGAAGAGTCTGTAGTGGTTCACCAAAAAGATAAGCCAGGGATGGCGACCTCCCCACACTTAAAATATAGCATCGTCCTCGATGCTCACTCAAGCTGGGTGTGAAGAAGCGTCATCACTGGAAGGATGTGCTGCTAGTGTCTCTGTGGTAGGCTGAATATCTGCAGGCTGGATAAGTGTAGGAGGATCGGTCTACTGCAGTGGAGGCTCTGACTGTAGAGGAATCTCTGGGTCTGCGGCCTGGATCTGGTGTGGCTCCTCATGCTATGGCGCAGCCTGCTCTGGTCCTACCGGCTCAGCCTGGGCATGTGTCTCTGTCTCATGGTCGCTCGCCTCCGCCTCAGATGTATCAGAAGGGGTGTCAGGCTCGGAGGTGATGTCGCTGCCGGATCGGATCATCAACTTAAGGTGCTCATAGCGCCGCTTGTTGCGACGCTCCATATGATCCAGGCGGGCAAAGAGTCGATGCACCAGATGATAAATGGGCTCAAGAGCAGGTGGATGTGTAGTGGATGAGGCTGGTGCAGCAGTGGAGGCAGATGGGGCAGCTAAAGATGTGGTTGCCTCACCAGAAGCGATGAGGAATGGGGGTCTGTAGCCTAAAGCCTGAAACTTCCTGCTGTGAGGAATGATCTTCTTGCAGTCTGCAGCAGTCGACTTCGCATCAGCCAGCTCTCAAGGCACGTCAGCTCGGCGGCCTAGCTGGGAGATCAGATAAGGAAAAGGGAGAGTGCCTCTGACATGGACCCTGGCCATGTAATGCCTGATGAAACGTGGAAGATACAGGTCCTTACCCTCCATCACACACCAGATGAGGGTGATCATAGCAGCGGGCAGCTCTGTCTCATGAGTGCTCGACATCACATAGTTGCTCAGAATCTGGTGCTAGAGCCGAGCCTCATCATTCAGGTAAATAAGCTTGATTCCCTTAGGCATTGCTGTATTCTTTCCCATGACCTATGGGACAGTAGGATCAAGGGCTATTCACTGCTTGACAGCATCCCAGTCTAATCTCATAAATCTCATATCCTCTTCAGCCTTTTGGTAACCGTCAGGCTGATCTGACTTAGGCTGAAGTTAGAGGATGTCCTCAATAGCTTCCTCAGTTACCAAAATCTGTTTCCCTCTGAGGTGCACTGCATCCAGGGAAGTCTTGAAATAGTTGCAATAAAACTCTCTGACCTAGGAAGCATTGACCTCTGTTAAGTTTCTTTCCAAGAAGAACCAGCCTCTCTATTTTATTTGTTCGGAGGTGTACTACTGTAGTTCTTCTGGAATTTTTAGAGTTCATTCCAGGTACAGGTTCTTGGAAGTGGCAAACACTGGATACTTAAGCTCACAGTATCTGTTTGCAAATTTAACTGGATCTGTGGCAGTGAGGAGCTGGTCAGCCTTCTCCTGTGGGGTAAAGTGCTTTTCCCGCCAGGAGTCGTCATGCAAAATGTCGAGGATGGACATAGAGGATTCGCCTCTTTTCCTTTTGCCAGTGGTTGCTTTGTCTTTTCCTTTGCGTTGAGGGTCAGACATCCTGAAAAGCAGAAATTCCAGGATATAATTGAAGAACAAAAAGCAGAAAAATAAGTAGGCAAATAGAATAATAGCAATATAAGCACATAGTGGCAAAAGAGCAAGAGAAGCATGAAATGAGTTGAAAAATATGTGCAATTTGGATTGTATACGAGTGAAAAAGTCTGAAAAGAAAAAATGCAATCCAAAATATATGATAAGCGGAATTCAAGTTAAATAGGAAAAACAATGAGCCTGCCCTGAGTTAGAAAGTTGAAGTAGTCAGGTTTAAAGCAAAAAAAAAAAAAAGAGAAGTTAGAAAGTCAAAAGTGGTCAATAGGTGAAAAGGAAGGTAGAAAGTAAAAGCCGTGAGTTAGTAAAAGAAAGTTAAAGTGAGTGGCATGATAAATATTTCCTAGGTAACAATAAATTCACAAATTTAATGAATAATCAACTCATATTCGAGCAAAAATTCCAGTGTATTGATGATAATTCATAAGGATAGAAAAGTTGCAAAACTTACATGAAATCATCAATAGTGCAAGTTATTAACTAGGGGATCAAAAGGAATAAGAATGCTAGCCCGGGCAGTCATGAATTGGATTGGTTGTAGCCAAGTAAGGCAAAATAGTAAGTTTCCAAACTCAATACATGAAAACAATTTGCAGAAAATTGGGCAACATTCCGGCTCAAATTGGATGTTCCTGTGTAATAAACAGCAAGAAAAATAGTTCATATGAGATAAAAAGAAATGCTGCAAAGAGTCATAAATAGTAGGAATAGTAAAGAACAGTCTAATATCAGCATGAAACATTAAGGAATAGCATATGAACAGTATTAACATCACAGCTGATGACAAGTCATCTTAGCCTAGTTTCACTAGTCTTTTTCTTTGTTTTTATTAGATTTTATGCACTTTCTTGTATTGTAAGTTAGCAATTTGGAATGAAAATGCATGGTTTCTTTGAATCAAACAACCACCATTTAATTGATGCTAAATCATGAGGTTTGAGCTAAATTTAATTGATTTTTATTGATTTATAAACCTTGTGAATTTGGCGATACTTTGATTGGTTGTTTTGATTACTTGTAGGTGAAGAAAAGAAAAAAATAAGAAAAGCGTAACCTAAGGAGCATGATCTAAGCAAAGAAAGAAAGCGTGGCACAAGAAAAGGAAGCGTGGCTTAAGGAAGGAAAAGCATAAGTGCATTCAAAAAACAAGGGCACAAAGCTCTTGCCAAGAGCTTTAAAGCTCTGGTGGAGAGCTTTCCTTCAAAGAATCAAGAGCCAAGCTCTTGGCAAAGAGCTTTGAAGCTCTTGCCAAAGAGCTTTGAAGCTCTTGCCAAAGAGCTTTATCAAGAACATATGAAGAAGGAATCAAGAGCCAAGCTCTTGGCAAAGAGCTTTGAAGCTCTTGCCAAAGAGCTTTTTCGTGCATGCCATGAAAAAAATCAAGGAAGAAAAGCTCACTAATGCACTCACCAAGACTTGAACCCATGACCAAGAGGAGGGGGGCCAGCGCTACTTCACAAGGAAAACAAGCCAAAATTGGCTTGTTTTCACTCACCAAGGTTCGAACCAAGTCCCTCAAGGTAGCAAGGCCTTGTGCGCCACTTATTTGCCAAGGAAAATTAGCTTGTTTTCCTTCACCAAGGCTTGAACCAGAGACCTCAAGGAAGCAAGACTTTGGGGGCTTCTCTTGTGCCAAGGAAATTAGCTCCACAAGTGCTCCACCCAAGATTTGAACCAAGGACCTCAAGGACAAGTAAAGCTCTTGCCAAGAGCTTTCAAGCTCTTGCAAAGAGCTTTGTTCTCTTGTCACAAGGGACCGTGCGCAACACATTGGAAGAAAAGGGAAGCAAAGCTCTTGGCCAAAGCTCTTGCCAAGAGCCGAACTCTTCCCTGGGAGGTGCACCATGGGCCAAAAATTCACCAAAAATCCAAATTAATTCATTTCTTCACCAAATTTTAGAGCCCATCCAAATTCTTAGATCCAAATTAGAAAGTGTATAAATAGGAGCTAGTTTGATGTAATTAGGACCTTTTTACCTTTTTCACACTTTGAGATTTTACTTTGAATTTTCATTTTGAGCTTTTATTTTGAATTTAGATCTTAGAGAATTGAGAAGGAGAATTGACCTCTCTTCTTCTTGGTTCTTGCTTGAGCACTCTTTAATTTTCTTGCTTTTGATCTTGGGTGAAGAATTGAAGAACTTCTGTTTCAATCTCACCTTGAGATCTCTTGTTTATTTTCTCTGCATAATTGAATTTCCTTTTCTGTTTACTCTACTGCTTCATCTCCTCTCTAATTCTGCAATTTACTTTTCTTTATTTCTTTTGCAATCAATCTTGTTGGATCAAGGAAGGATTTGAGATCTAGACTTGTTATCTAGTCTCTTCCACTCCTGAGATCTTCAACCATCTTTTATTTTGCTGCAATTTAAGCACCCTTTCTGTTTACTTCTCAAAAGCATTTTACCTCTCTGTTTGAGATCTGTTTCAATTCAATTCATCTTTTGCTCTTCTGTTTTGTTGCAATTTACTTCCTCTTGTTTAAATTCTGCAAATCCCAACTCCCAATCCCTTTTACAATTCAAGCAAATTTACATTTCTTGCACTTTAAGATTCAGTCATTTACATTTCATGCAATCTAAGTTTCTGCAATTTACATTACTTGTTCTTTAAGATTTCGCTTATTTACTTTCTTTGCTCTTTAATTTCCTGCAATTTACCCTTCTCCCTTTACATTTCAAGAAATTTAGTTTCTGTCAAATACAAACCACTCAACCAATACTTGATTCGCTTGACTAAATCAATCACTAAACTAAAATTGCTCAATCCTTCAATCCCTGTGGGATCGACCTCACTCATGTGAGTTATTATTACTTGATGCGACCCGGTACACTTGCCGGTGAGTTTTGTGTTGGATCGTTTTCCACACATCAACAGCCAGATCAAAATTGTAGAATAGGGAAAACAAGTAATAAGAACGGCGCAATTATCAGGCCTAAACCCACTAACCACATCCTAGCTACCTAACCACCTAGAATCTACTACAAACATGCATCTCTAACTATCCTAAATTGAACAGAATCTGAAAAATATGCAACTAACTATGGAAGATAGAGAAATCGGTGTTCGGCAGAACCTGGTATGTGTATGAATAGAGGTGAGGGCAGAGAGCTAGTGGTGGAGATGCGGCGGCACTGAGAGGGAGCACGGCGGTGCGGTGGTGGAGCAGGGGCGGGGTGGAGGTTGGGGTTTGGGTTGGAGGAGGTGGGAGAGGAAGGAAGGAGGGGGCGAGGGTTATGGGGGCTGTGGTGGTAGGAGACGGCAGTCTGAGGTTGGCCTCAGTGGGGGGCAGTGGCGGAGGAGTGGTTAGGAGGCGATGGAGGAGAAGAAGGGGAGAAAGAAGAGAAGGGGGTGTCGCGGAGTGGTCTGGGTGGTTGGGGGTGGTGCGGCGGTCGGGTCTGGGTGGTTGCGGTGGTTGGGCGCGGTGGTGGTGGTTGCAGATGAGGGAGGGGGTTGCAGAGAAGAGAAGAAGAAGGGGGGGTATAGGGGCGCGACGGGTAGGGTTTCGCGTGGGTAAGGGGGTTAGTATTTTTGAATCCACGCGAACGCATGGAGCACGCGATCGCGTGACTAGGGTGAAATGGGTTCGACGCGGTCGCGTGATTGACGTAATCGCGTGGGTTGGGTAAAATATGGGTGACGCGGACGCGTGAGGCACGCGACCGCATCACTGAAAATTGTGCTAGACGCACACTTCCAGCGTCGTTTCAGCGCATCTCTCTGTTTCCATTTAGGGATCCATTATATCCATGCGACGCGAACGCGTCGCTCACACTTTCGCGTGGGATGAGTGTTTTGCAACTGACGCGTTTGCATCAGGGACGCGAACGCGTGGGCCGTTTTGTGTTAAACGCACACTAGCCGCACGATTCCAACCCAACTTTCTGGGCGTTGGATCTTTACGCTGATTTCCTTCTCACGCCCACGCGTGGTCTGCGCGCTCGCGTGGGGTGAACTCTTTTTTTTTATGCAATTATGCAGTATGCAATATGCAGTGCTAATGTAGATGCTATGAATACTTCCAGGTTCAATGAAAATAAAATAAAATAAAAACAAATAACACGAAATAAAATTGAAAAAGGAACAATCATACCCTGGTGGGTTGTCTCCGACCTAGCACTTTTAGTTAAAGTCCTTAAGTTGGACATTTGATGAGCTTTCTGTTATGGTGGCTTGTGCTTAAATTCATCCAGAAATCTCCACCAATGTTTGGAATACCAACAGCCTCCGAGGTCCCAAACTAGGCATGTAAAGCTTTTGAGCAGCTTCAAACAGATTCACAGGCTCCCGGGGTAACGAATGTCAGAATAGATTCCTAGATCCCAAACTTTGCTTTTAAATCCTCCTTTGTCTTGATCTATATTCTTCCATCCGGGCGGTTTAGAAATTGTATTCTCACCAAGATGAGCAAACGTCTTCTGAGACTCATTCAATTGAACTTGATACCAATCCTTGCACTTCAGATTGAAGTATGGAACCTTACTGAATCTTGCACACCAGCTCTGAGTACGAGCCATTTCCAGCTCTGAGTACGAGCCATTTCCCTCTTACTCTTAAAGTCGCAGAGAGCTCTAAGCTGGCCATCTGTTTCAAGCAAACCATATTCAAGTGGAAAGGTAAAGATAAAGGATAAGGATTGTACCCACTTGAAGCTTGTATTAGGTGGTAATGGCCTTGGGATAGGTGTTTCTAGTGGTTCTGTAAGCTCTACTCCCTTGTATTCTTCTGTGAATTCCTCCATTTCTTTGCAAAATTCTTCAACTGCAACTGCGTCTTGATCAAAGTCCTCTATGTCTTCCTCGTCACTCAAGTCATAAGTTGGAGGTTGAGAGAAATCTACTTCGACATCATCTTCGTATTCACTTGGATAAGGTTCTTCAGGCTCAAGGAGTTCAGTTGCAGATGCAAGTTCATGACTAGGAGAGCTTGATTAATGATCATCACTGCTTATGGAATCAACTTCTTGGTCTGTTCCGTCCAATTTTTCACAAGGTATATGCTTTGGAGGTTGTGCACTATCCTCCTTGGCATCAAATTCGATCTTCTCGGCGGAATCCTTTACAGTTCTCGATTCCCATGGAGGTTCAGCATCTTCTAAATCTTCAACCACTTCTTCCTCTACAACTATTATGGCTTCCTCCACTTGTTCCAATACAAAGCCGTGCTCTTCATTGTCCACCGAAGTTTCTAGTGTCTCCTTCATGCTACGCTCTTCTTTTGATTCTCCACATGTAGCCATGGGAGTACTCTGAGTGCTCAGATGTTGGGAAGCTAATTTATTTACCACCTTAGTTAAGGCAGTAGTAAGTTCCAGCACGTCCCTTTGCATATTCGCTTGCCCTTGAAGAAGAACACGAAGTTTGTCATCCATTGGAGATTAGGGTGGATATGAGGGTTCATTGGTTGGGAGATAGGGCTCATAATACAGAGGTGGTTTTTCTTGATAAGGATATGGGGATGGTGAATGTTATGGTGGTGGTTCTTGGGAGTAATTAGATTGGAATTGTGGTGGATAATGGTCATATGGTGGTGAATGGTGAAAAGGAACTTGTGAGTGCGGTGGTTCAAAGCTATGTTGAGAGGGTGATTCATAAGCACAGGGTGGAACTTGTTGGTAACTACAAAGGGATCCACCGTATCTATTGCCTTGGCATGTATTGTAGAATGGTCGTCGTCTGTGATTCTAAGGAGGGTGTTGTTGCCTAAAGGGTTGATCAAGTCCTCGTGGCTCCATCCATCCTTGATTGCTCTGACCTTGATGCATGTTCCTGCTATAACTTTCATTCCCTTCAACAATATTAGAACCAAACTCAAAGCGAGAGGGGTGAGAACTCATGGTAGCTAATAAGAAATAAAAAAATTGAAAACAGAAACAAATAAACAAGCAAAAGAAAAATGTTTACAATAACCAATAATAAGGCACACGTTTGCAATTCCCCGGCAATGGCGCCATTTTGAAAGAGCGAAACTCTCGCGCGATCTAGAATTTTCGCAAATAAATTCGCGTTAGAAGTATAGCTTCTAGACTGACAAGAATTCCTTTCTTACAAACGTTTTGGTTGTCACAAGTAACAAATCCAATAAAATTTATAAACCGAAGTATTCAAACCTCGGGTCATCTTCTCAAAGAATTGCAGGGAAGTATGAATTATTATTGGTTATGAAAAACGGTGTTTTTGGGTTTCAAAAGGTTTGAATAAGGGAAATAAATTGCAGGAATTAATAAATTAATAACTAATAAAACTCTTGGCAAGGTGTGAAAATTTGGAAGTCCTATCCTAGTTATCCTTATCGATGGTGATGAAAATTGAGTTTTAATCCCACTTAATTAACCTTTACTAGAGCAAAGGAAAGTCAAGTGGACTAATTAGTTTGATCCTTAAGTCCTAGCCAACTCCTAAGGAAAGACTAGAGTTATTGGAATTCAATTCAATTAGCAAAAATAACAATTATCAATCACAATGAGTTTGATAACTCAAGAGTCTCCAATTAATCAATTAAAGCCAAGAATATAAAAAAGGTAAAGATAAATTTGAAATACCTCAATTGCATTAATAAAAGAAAATCAATCTAAACATAAAGAGTTCATGAGCCAAATTGGTAACATAAGTCAGATACGAATAAAAGCATTAGAATAAATAAAAATATAAAAGGAATATTAAACCTGAGAGGAAGTTGAAATCCTAAATCCTTTAAGAGGAATCCTAATCCTAAAACCTAAGAGAGAGGAGAGAACCTTTCTCTCTAAAAACTACATCTAATCTTAAAATTATGAATGTATCATATCTATCCTTGATTCCTCCATTCTTTGGCTTATATTTTGTGTTTCTGGATTCAGAATTCGGCCGAAAAAGGGTCCAGAAATCGCTAGGAGCATTTTCTGCAGATTCTGTACCTGGCGTCTGTCACGCGTCCACGTAGGTCACGCGGTCGCGTCATCTGGAGTTGCTCTTTCACGTGGTCGCGTCGGTCACACGTACGCGTCATTTGCGTTCTGCTCAAGGCACGCGTCCGCGTCAGTCACGCGTTCGCGTCACTGCCTTTTCGCGCTAGGCACGCGGCTGCGTCGTTCATGCGTTCGCGTCGCTGCCTTTTTCTTCAAGACTCTATTTTTGTGCTTTCCTTCCATTTTTGTATGTTTCCTTTCTGTCCTCTAAGCCATTCCTACCTTAAGAGATCTGAAAATACTTAACACACAAATCACGGCATCGAATGGTAATAAAGGGTAATTAAAATTAATATTTTTAAAGCATAGGAAACATGTTTTTCACATATATCACATAATAAGGAAGGGAAAGTAAAACCATGCAATTTATATGAATAAGTGGGTGAGGGATTGAATAAATCACTTGAATTGGGCACAAAATACATCATAAAATATGGGTTTATCAGTTCTAAAGGTTCTTGCTCATAATGGTCACAAGGTAGTGGTATGGGTGATTGGTCATACAATAGATGTGGGTCACAAGAAGGTGCTTGGGAAAAATCGGCTTGTGAGCATGGTTGATAGTCATGTTGAGGATAAGGTTCATAAGCATATGGTGGTGGTACTTGATTATCACTAAAAGAGTCACCATAGCCATTAAATTGGCATGCACTAGGATGTGAATTATACCTATAAGTATCCGGAGGTTGTTGCCAATAGGAGTGATAAATTACTTGAAGCTCCTCCCATCTTGAAGCGTTCCATCCTTGGTACATGTTGTCATTAAGGTCCACATTTCCTACAACATAATGAGAACCAAACTCATAGCCAAAGTGAAAATTTATAGTGGAAGAACAAAATAAAACTAACAAAAACTATAAAACAAGCGAAAGACAAACCTATTCACACTATTCACATATATACAATAACCAATAATATAACACCATTGCAACTCCCCGGGAACGGTGCCATTTTGATGATTGAATTATTGATGGCATAGAAATTCACGAATGAATTCTCGTTGCAAGTATAGTTTCTAAACCAAGCAATAATCCTTTCATACAAAAATTTGTTTGTCACAAGTACAAACCCCTAAAATTATAAACCGAAGTATTTAAACCTCAGGTCGTTCTCCCTAGGAATTGCGATAAAGTGTCTTGTTATTGGTTATGAGGTATGTTTGGGGTTTTTGAGATATTAGAAAAGAAATATAAATGGCAAGGCAGTATACTAATAGCTACAAAGGTCTTGGCAAGGTTTGGTGGTCAAGGATCTCTATCCCTATCACTAACCACAACATGAGAATTGGCAAGGATGAATCCCACTAAGTCATCCTCTAACTAGTAGTAAAGGAAAGTCAAGTGAGTTATATCAATCCAAGTCCATAAGTCCTAGCTCTCCACCAATTCAATTAGTGAGAACTAGAGTTAATGGCTCCCAATCATCAATCACTTGGACATTAGCAACTCAAGAGTTCCTAAGTTATCTTCCCAAGCCAAGAGCATAAAATTCTACTCTAAATCCAACCAAGCATTTTATCAAACACTTGGAAGGCACAAAAGGAAAGCATAGTAAATTGACATCAAGAATAGAATCTAACAATAATTATTGCAAGGAATTAATAACAACAATCAAGAGAAATACAATTATCATGAATTACCTCAAATTGAATTGAAAGGAAATAAAAGAAGAAATAGTACATCAACAACAAAGTATAGAAATTACAAGAATGAAATACAAAATTAGAGAGAGGAAGAGTAGAGAAACAAGAGATTGTAAAGGAAAAGTAAATCAAAGCATGAATTAAACCTAGATCTAAGATTATTGACCTAAACCTAATCCTAACCCTAATCCTAATCCTAGAGAGAAGTGAGAGCTTCTCTCTCTAAAACTAAACTAAAACTAGATCTGAAGTGTGTATGTGTGAAGTAATGACGTGTTCCCCTTCATTCCTCGGTTTATTATTTATCCTTTTCCAGCCAAAAACTCAGCTCCAAATGGGGCTAGAAACCCTCCAAAATCGCCAGGCACGAGTTCTTCTTTAAAAATCACGTGCGACCTTCGGCGCACAACCGCACAGCGCACGTACGCGTCCCTGGAGCATTTCGTAGTCCGCGCGTTGGCGCATAGTGCGCGCGTGCGTCCATGAGCTTTTTCCAAATCTTTGGCTTTTCATGATTTCTCCACTTCGTATGCTTTCCTTTCACTCCTTTGATCCTTTCCTAGCCCTTTTCAATCTGAAATCACTAGCAAACACATCAAGGCATCTAGTGGAATCAAAGGAAGATTAAAACTATCAAATTAAAGGTCTAAAAAGCATGTTTTCATATCTAAGCACTAATAAGGAGACAATCACAAAACTATTCTAATTTATTGAATAAATATGAAGAAAGGTTATCAAAATGCTCTAAATTCAACACAAGATAAACCCTAAAAACGGGATTTATCAACCTCCCCACACTTAAACTTTAGCATGTCCTCATGCTAAACCAGGAATGAAGCAAAGGGTATGACATTTATTCAATGGAACTAAGCTATATGCAAACTATCTAA
Source organism: Arachis hypogaea (assembly GCF_003086295.3). Taxonomy (NCBI): domain Eukaryota; kingdom Viridiplantae; phylum Streptophyta; class Magnoliopsida; order Fabales; family Fabaceae; genus Arachis; species Arachis hypogaea. Next base: position 49,540,152 of record NC_092051.1, read on the forward strand.
ATGCAACTACCTATCATGAATGCACATGCTTGGCCAAAACAACCCAACTTCCAAGGAAACATTCATAAGCATAGGGATAAAGCGATAGGAATCAAATCTAACCCACAATTGTATTGAATTATCAAAAGAATTTACAAACTTGCATGAATATAGAGGATAGTGGTGAATACATGTAATTTGAGCAATCGAACCCTCACCGGATGTGTATCCGCTCTATTCACTCAAGTGTTTAGGGGTTGATTCACTCAATTCTCCCCCTAATCATGCTTTCCAAAATTTGTTCTTCATCTAACAATCAACAATCATTCAATGCATGCACACAAATATCATGAGGTCTTTTCCATAAGGTTGTAATGGGGCTAGGGTCAAGGTAGGATCATATATGGATAAGTGGACTAGAATTTGAATCTTTGATTAGCTTAAACTTTCCCACCTAACCTATGTAATGACCTATACAATTAAGTACTAGCCTAACTACCCATTCTTCACTTTTCACATAGTCATGCATTTCTTTTAATTTTTCCAACACTTATGCATTGAATTTTTTTGGACTTTACTTTGGGGCATTTTGTCCCCTTTTTTATTGTTTTCCTTCTTTTTCTTTCTTTTTTTTATATATATATATATATTTTTCTTTTTTTTTTTGCATATAATTTTTTTTCTTTTCTTTTGTTTTTCTCATTTTTTTTCTTTCTTTCAAAACTATATACAAGAACACCAATGCATAAGGTCTATACATTTAATCAATACATGAGTATGCACTCAATTCCCAAATATATAAATACAAAACACCCTTTTATCCCAACCAACGTTTCCAATCTCCCCACACTTGAATACAAAACACTCTCACTAGCCTAAGCTAATCAAAGATCCAAACAAGGGACTTTATTATTTTCCGCTTTAGGCTTGTAATGTACTAAAATAAAGAACAATTGGGTTAAGCATAGGCTCAAAATTTGTTAACAATGGAGAGTAAAAAGGTAAGGCTATTTGGGTAAGTGAGCTAAATGAAACGATGACCTCAATCATATAAATGCATGAATACAAGGAATAATCGGACATATAAAATTAAACAAATCAAGGATCACAATCATAGGAAGAGAACAATTTCACACAAGAAGGAAAATAAGTAGTTATAAGATGTAACCACACAATTAAGCTCAAAACTCACAAGCTTGTGTTCTTAGCTCAAAACATGCTCCACAAAAAATTTCCAATCAATTGAGGTGGTGCCCTATAGATAAATTTCTTGGAAATTCTATCATTTTGACTAAGTCTATCCTAAATGCAATGTTATGATTAAGAAATTCTAAAATTCCTTAGTTCACCCTCTTTTCTAATAAAAACAAATTCTTTTATGCACAAAGGGTTTAACTAGGTTTTCAACAATTTAAAACATTTTTCAAATCACAACCACAAGGCTAAAATGCTATATATACAATAAAAAGTGTGCAACAATCAAAATAAAAGTATCCATACTAGCAAATATGTACAATAATCCTAAAATAGTGCAAAATAAAGCAAAATAAGATGAACTAAGTGATAATGTCCGAAAATGTTCACCAAAACAGTTGCAGCTGCCTCCTGCTGGATCTCAGACTGGGGCACTGGCTCCTCGGCATGCTGCTGAGTGTCCTGGGTAGCCGGCGTCTGCGGAGGTGCCTCCTGCTGAGTCGGATCCTCAACATGCTCCTCCGCGTGATCCACCTCACGATCTGCCTCATGATCCACCTCATCGTAAGCACGAGAGTCGGGGAGAGGGGGTAGCTCAATGCCCTGTGATACAAACACCTGGTCTATGCGATCGAGACGTCGCATGATACGATGCTCCCTGCGCTCCATGAAGCAAAACAGGTGCTGTACCAGCAAATATGTCGACTCGGGTGCTGGTGGTGGTGGTAAAGGTGCTACTACTACTGCTGAAGAAGAGGGTCATGCCGCTGTTGTGGAAGATGAAGCTCTAGCTGCCTCTACTACTGCTCTAGCTCGAGAGCGGCGCCTGGATGGGGTTTCTCGTGCACCCACGTACCCCACGGAATAGTAACCTCTTTCTCGTCGTCGTCTGGGGGTGGTGGTATCACGTCATCGTCCCTCCATGGGGCACCGGCCAACTTGATCATGCTAGTGACCAATGTGGGAAATGGTAGAAGGCCACGGATGTGTGCTCGCCACATGCCACGCCTGATCAGCTAGGGAAGTATACCTCCTTCCCCTCCATGACACAGCCAATCAGAAGAAGCACATCCATCGGAATCTCAGAAAAATGGGTAGTAGGAAGGACATAGTGGGCCAATATCTACTGCCAAGTCCTAGCCTCTCTAGACAAATAAGCAAATAACATCCCCTTGGGCTTTTGGTTGTTAAAGTCCATCACCCAAGGGGCGTCCGGTGTGGCAATAATGCACTTCAGTGTCTCATAATCAAAGGTCATAGCATTCATAGCTATCTTTGCCTGCTGGTATACACATGTGTCACCGGTCTGGGGTAGACAATGCAAAACACCCTCAATAGCAGCCTCAGTCACTAAAACCTGTCCGCCCCGTAGGTGGACTGACTCAAGAGTTGTGCGGAAGAGGTTGCAGTAAAACTCCTTGACCCATGAAGTGTTTATTCTTCCCAAATCTCTATTAAAAAACCCTAAGCCCAGTTCCTGAATACGAGTATTAATGGAGCACCTCAGGTCGTTGGGAAGGGCCAATTTCTTCTCAATGTTCAGCTTTGTCTTCCGATAGGTAGGGAAGCGAAGCTCACAGTAAAGATTGGGAAATCTGTATGTGTCAGTGGGTGGTAGCAGCTGATTCTGTTTATCCACTTCATTAAGTAGGTTCTTAGCATAGTTGGCATAAGGAGAGAGGGTAGAGGCTTGAGATTTCTTCCTCTTTCTTGAGGTAGTAGCCTTTACTTTTTCTCTATCGGCCATCTGAAAGCAAATATGACATGATATAAACAAATAGGCCAAATAGGGGCATGGAAAGCAAGGAATGGCATATTAACATGAAGTGAGTTAAAATAAAGAAAACTTGGAATACAAGTGATGAGCGGATAATTTATACGCTTTTTGGCATTATTTTTAGGTAGTTTTTAGTATGATTTAGTTAGTTTTTACCAAGTTTTTATTATTTTTTATGCGAAATTCACATTTCTGGACTTTACTATGAGTTTGTGTATTTTTCTGTGATTTTAGGTATTTTCTGGCTGAAATTGAGGGACTTGAGCAAAAATCTGATTCAGAGGCTGAAAAAGGACTGCAGATGTTGTTGGATTCTGACCTCCCTGCACTCGAAATGGATTTTCTTGAGCTACAGAAATCCAATTGGTGCGCTCTTAATTGCGTTGGAAAGTAGACATCCTGGGCTTTCCAAAAATATATAATAGTCCATACTTTTTCCGAGTTTTGATGACGCAAACTGGCATTTAAACGCAAACTTCCTACCCTATTCTGGCGTTAAATGCCAGAACTGAGTTACAAGCTGGAGTTTAGTGCCCAAACTGGCACCAAAGCTGGCATTTAACTCCAAGAAGAGTCTCTACACATGAAAGCTTCAATGCTCAGCCCAATCACACACCAAGTGGGCCCCGAAAGTCGATTTCTGCACTATCTGTACTTAGTTACTTATTTTCTGTAACTCTAGCTACTAGTTTAGTATAAAAACTACTTTTAGAGACTTATTTTACATCTTTGGACGCTTAGTCCTTAGACCATGGAGAATGGCCTCACGGCCATGCCTAGACCTCTTTCACTTATGTATTTTCAACGGTGGAGTTTCTACACCCCATAGATTAATGTGTGGAGCTCTACTATTCTTCATGAATTAATGCAAAGTACTATTGTTTTTCTATTCAATTCAAGCTTATTCTTATTCCAAGATATTCACTCGCACGTCAACCTGATGAATGTGATGATCCATGACACTCATCATCATTCTCACCTATGAACGCGTGCCTGACAACCACTTCCGTTCTATCTGCAATAGCTTGAGTGTGTATCTCTTAGCCTTCATTCCGAAAGATCATAGTCTTCATGGTATAAGCTAGAATCAATTGGCAGCATTCTTGATATATGGAAAGTCTAAACCTTGTCTGTGGTATTCCGAGTAGGATCTGGGATGAGATGACTGTGACGAGCTTCAAACTCGCGAGTGTTGGGCGTAGTGACAGACGCAAAAGGATCAATGGATCCTATTCCAATATGAGTGAGAACCGACAGATGATTAGCCGTGCAGTGACAGCGCATTTGGACCATTTTCACTGAGAGGACGGACAGTAGCCATTGACAACGGTGATCCCCTAACATACAGCTTGCCATGGAAAGGAGTATCATTGATTGAATGAAGACAGTAGGAAAGCAGAGATTCAGAAGCAACAAGCATCTCCATACGCTTATCTGAAATCCCACCAATGAATTACATATGTATTTCTATCTTATTTTATATTTTATTTATATTTTAATTATCAAAACCTCATAACCATTTGAATCTGTCTGACTGAGATTTACAAGATGACCACAGCTTACTTCAAGCCGACAATCTCCGTGGGATCGACCCTTACTCACGTAAGGTTTATTACTTGGACGACCCAGTGCACTTGCTGGTTAGTTGTGCTGAGTTGTGAAAAAGAATTGAGATTATGAACGTGCGTACCAAGTTTTTGGTGCCGTTGAGATCACAATTTCGTCCACCATGTTTTTGGCGCCGTTGCCGGGGATTGTTCGAGTTTGGACAACTGACGGTTCATCTTGTTGCTCAGATTAGGTAATTTTATTTTAATTTTAAGCTTTTAGTTTTTATTATTTTTATTTTCGAAAAAAAATGTTTCAAAAAAAATAAATTATTCTATGACTTCAGAATTTTTAAGAATGAATTCTAGAGTTTCATGGGATATGTTGAATCCTGGCTAGTTGTTAAGCCATGTCTAATCTTTTGGACCGAGGTTTCAACTATCCTTAGAAGAGCTTCTTTGTCTTTCTCAGCAATTTAGCTGTTGTATGTAATGTTCTGCTGAAGCTTGGCTGGCCATTGACCATGTCTAGTGTTTTGGACCGAAGCTTTCACTGGAAGCTTGGCTGGCTAGTAAGCCATGTCTAATTCCTGGACAGGAGCTTTAGACTAACATTGCATGATTCCTAGAATCCTTATTAAAAATTTTGAATTTCTTTACTTTCTTTTTCAAAATAATTTTCGAAAAATGCAAAAAAAAAGATTAATAAAACCATAAAAACCAAAAAAAAAAATTGTGTTTCTTGTTTGAGTCTAGTGTCAAATTTTAAGTTTGGTGTCAATTGCATATTTTGATTTTTCTTTAAATTTTCGAAGAACACATGCATGGAATTGTTCTTTCTTGATCTTCAAATTTTTCTTCATATTCTTCAAGTTGTTCTTGATGATTTTCCTTATTTGATCTTTGCATTTTCTTGTTTTGTGTCTTTTTTTGTTTTTCATATGCATTTTCAATTTGTTAGTGTCTAAACATTGAAAATTTCTAAGTTTGGTGTCTTGCATGTGTATCTTCTCTTAAAAATTTTCAAAAATAAGTTCTTGGTGTTCATCTTGACATTCAAAGTGTTCTTGGTGTTCATCTTGACATTCAAAGTGTTCTTGCATGCATCATGTGTTTTGATCTTGAAATTTCATGTTTTGAGTCATTTTGATGTTTTTCTCTCTCCTCATTAAAAATTCAAAAAAAAATATCTTTCCCTTATTCTTCTCATAAATTTCGAAATTTGGATTGATTTAGTCAAAAGTTTTAAAAATCTAGTTGTTTCTACTGAACTAGGAGAATCAATAACACTATCTGAACTCTGAGTTCCTATAGATGCCAATCATTCTGAAGCTCAATGGATAAAGTGAGATGCCAAAACTATTCAAGAGGCAAAAAGCTACAAGTCCCGCTCATCTGATTGGAGCTATGTTTCATTGATAGTTTGGGATTTATAGTATATTCTCTTCTTTTTATCCTATTTGATTTTTAGTTGCTTGGGAACAAGCAACAATTTAAGTTTGGTGTTGTGATGAGCGGATAATTTATACGCTTTTTGGCATTGTTTTTAGTATGTTTTTAGTAGGATCTAGTTACTTTTAGGGATGTTTTTATTAGTTTTTATGTTAAATTCACATTTCTGGACTTTACTATGAGTTTGTGTGTTTTTTGTGATTTCAGGTATTTTCTGGCTGAAATTGAGGGACTTGAGCAAAAATCAGATTCAGAGGTAGAAGAAGGACTGCTGATACTGTTGGATTCTGACCTCCCTGCACTCAAAGTGGATTTTCTGGAGCTACAGAACTCAAAATGGCACGCTTCTAATTGAGTTGGAAAGTAGACATCCAGGGCTTTCCAGAAATATATAATAGTTCATACTTTGGCCGAGTTTGGATGATGCAAAATGGCGTTGAACGCCAGTTCTACGCTGCAATCTGGAGTTAAACGCCAGAAACACGTCAGAAGCCAGAGTTGAACGCCAAAAACACGTTACAAACTGGCGTTCAACTCCAAGAATGACCTCTCCACGTGTAAACTTCAAGCTCAGCCCAAGCACACACCAAGTGGGCCCCGGAAGTGGATTTATGCATCAATTACTTACTTCTGCAAACCCTAGTAACTAGTTTAGTATAAATAGGACTTTTTACTATTGTATTAGACATCTTATGATTTTTTAGTTCATCTTTGGATCATATTGATCACGTTTGGGGGCTGGCCATTCGGCCATGCCTGAACCTTCATCACTTATGTATTTTCAACGGTAGAGTTTCTGCACTCCATAGATTAAAGTGTGGAGCTCTGCTGTTCCTCATGAATTAATACAAAGTACTACTATTTTTCTATTCAATTCAACTTATTCTACTTCTAAGATATCCATTCACGCTTCAACATGAATGTGATGATCGTGACAGTCATCACCATTCCCCATGAACACGTGCCTGACAACCACTTCCGTTCTACCTTAGATTGAATGAGTATCTCTTGGATCTCTTAATCAGAATCTTCGTGGTATAAGTTAGAACCCATGGATGGCCATTCCTGAGATCCGGAAAGTCTAAACCTTGTCTGTGGTATTCCGAGTAGGATCTGGGAAGGGATGACTGTGACGAACTTCAAACTCGCGAGTGCTGGGCATAGTGACAGACGCAAAAGGAGGGTGAATCCTATTCCAGTATGATAGAGAACCTCCAGATGATTAGCCATGCCGTGACAGAGCATTTGGACCATTTTCACAGAAAGGATGGGATGTAGCCATTGACAATGGTGATGCCCTTACATAAAGCTTGCCATGGAAAGGAGTAAGGCTGATTGGATGAAGATAGCAGGAAAGTAGAGGTTCAGAGGAACGAAAGCATCTCTATACGCTTATCTGAAATTCTCACCAATGATTTACATAAGTATTTCTATCTTTATTTTCTGTTTATTTATTATTATTATTCAAAAACTCCATAACCATTTGATATCCGCCTGACTGAGATTTACAAGGTGACCATAGCTTGCTTCAAGCCGACAATCTCCGTGGGATCGACCCTTACTCACGTAAGGTTTTATTACTTGGACGACCCAGTGCACTTGCTGGTTAGTTGTGCGAAGTTGTGAAGTTATGATTGGACCATGGTATTGTGTACCAGTTTGTTGGCGCCATTGCCAGGGAGAGAACGAACAACAAATTTTACAACCTCAGAGTAACAATTTCGCATACCATTGCCCCACACCAAACTTAGAATTGGTGTCTGGGGGCTCTCTTAGGCTCTGTAGTGAGAGAGAGGGTTGGAACACTAGGTGTTGCACAACTGTCTCTCTTTTGTCAGAAGGAGAGTTAGGGTTAGGCATCTTGAACAAGATGTGGTCCTCCCATAACTGTATAATCAGTTCTCCCTTTGCTACATCAATGATGGCATTAGCAGTGGCTAGGAAGATTCTTTCAAGGATGATGGCTTCATCCACTTCCTCCCCAGTATCCAAGATTATAAAATCTGTAGGGATGTAAAAGTTTTCAACCTTTACTAAGACATTCTCTACCAAACCATAAGCTTTTTTCATTGACTTGTCTGCCATCTCTAATGAGATTCTTGCAGCTTGTACCTCAAACATTTCTAGCCTCTCCATTATAGAGAGTGGCATGAGGTTTATCACACAGAGCCTTCTCAAAAGTTATGGTGCCTATGGTGCAAGGAATCAGGAAGCGTCCGGGATCCGGCAGCTTCTGAGGTAGTTTCTGTTGAACCAAGGCATTGAGTTCCTTGGTAAGAACTGGAGGTTCTTCCTCTAACGTCTCTGTGCCAAAACTCCTAGGTACCGAACAACTTGCTCTTCCCTAGTTTCCTCTTCTTCATCAGAGGAGGAGTGATCCTCATAATCCATGATTTGCAACAAGGCATTCAAGGGAACTTCAATAGTCTCCTCAAGAGCCTTAGTTGCCTTCAGTTCTTCAATAGGGAAGTCTTTAGTTGCTGTTGAATGCCTAGCTACCCCATTACTGGCGTTCAATGCCAGCTTCTATACCACTTTGGGTGTTGAATGCCCAGTGATGAACGGATATTTTATACGCTTTTTGGCATCATTTTCATATAGTTTTTAGCATGTTTTGTTTGAGTTTTAATATATTTTCATAGGTTTTAGTGAAAAATTCACATTTTTGGTTTCTACTATGAGTTTGTGTGTTTTTGTGCAATTTCAGGTATTTTCTGGCTGAAATTGAGGAGTTGGAGAAAAAGTCTGATTCAGTGGCAGAGAAAACACTGCAGATGCTGTCAGAATCTGACCTCTGTGAACTCGAAGGAGCTTTTTTGGAGCTACAGAAGTTCAAATGGAGCGTTCTCAAAAGGAGCTTTTCCATACTTTTCTTCAGAATTGAAGGCCCAAAACTAGCATTCAACGCCAGCTATCTACCCCAGTCCAGGTGTCCAACGCTCACAAAGGAGTGACCAGCGTCCGACGCCCAAAAAGGTGCCCCTAGCCAGCGTTCAACGCCCTAGAGCCCTACTAGCGCGTGGAGACCACCCAAGCTCAGCCCAAACACTCACCAAGTGGGCCCTGAAAGTGGATTTTCGCACTATAAGCCTAAGCCTATCTTATTTCTCTAATCCCTAATTGTTAGATTAGTATTTAAAGGAGAAGATCACCCTTGTTTTAGGATCTTCGACCAATCTTTGCCCATTTTTTACCATTCATTGTATTTTCTATCAGTATGAGTCTCTAAACCTCCTAGATTAAGGTTAGGAGCTCTGCTGAGTTTTATGGATTAATAAAAGTATTATTGTTCTATCTCAATTCGTGTTTGATTCTCTATTCTAAGTTGTATCTTCGTTCTTCAACCTTATGAGTGAGTTGAACTGGCACAAGGTTATCTCTATTCTACATGGGTTTAGCGAGCGTCTTTCATCGGATATCAATAAACCACTAGCTAGATTATACATCTCTTAGACAGCTAATCCACAACTTCGTTAGGGACTTCTCGAGACACCAGTTCAGCCGAGGTATGGGGAGATTAGGGTCTTTGTGGTAAAGGCTAGAACCAAAGGCGCAACATTCTCTGATCTGGAAGATTCGACCTTATCTGTGGCATTTTGAGTAGGATCATCAAGGCGAATGGACTGCAGGAGCTTCACCCTCAATCAGATTGGATGCGCACTAACCCTGGTGTTCAGCCTGGAGGACAATCGGCGACCTTTCAAGAAAGGCGCTGATCACATACAGCCTGCCATAGAAGAAATCATTCACAGTTGGCGTAGACAGTGAGACCGAAATAATCCAGAAGAATAAAGCATCTCTGAAGCCTTAACCATCTTCTAATCATTGCATTCACCATAAATTGAGTAACGTTATCTTTATTTTACTTTTATGCGCTTTAAACAAACAAGCAACTTTTCTATCTTCCTGACTAAGATCTACAAGATAACCACAGCTTGATTCAAGCCAACAATCCTCGTGGGATCGACTCTGACTCACTCAGGTATTACTTGGACGACCCAGTGCACTTGTTCGTTCAGTTGTGCGAAGTGTAATTCCACGCACCAAGTTTTTGGTGCCGTTGCCGGGGATTGTTCGAGTTTGAACAAACTAACGGGTTGTTTTTTTGCTTAGATTAGGTTTGTTTTTAATTTTGTTTGAGTCTTTTATTTCTCTTTTTCAAAAAAATCAAAAAATAAAAAAAATTCAAAAATCTTTTCTTTTCTTTTTTAATCTTTATCTTTTGTTTGAATCTTTTGTTCTTGTTCTTGTTAGAGTTCGAATTCCTTGCTTTCTTTTTCCAAAAATTTTCAAAAATAGTGTCTTTTGTTTGAGTCTTATGTCAAATCTTAAGTTTGGTGTCTTGTGTGTGTTCTTTATTTCTTTAAATTTTTGAAAACTTGTTCTTGGTGTTCTTCTTGATCTTCAAATTGTTCTTTTTTTTCTTTTTTTTTCATCTTTAAAATTTTTAAGTTTGGTGTCTTTAGGTGTTTTTCTTTGAAATTTTCAAATTCTAGTGTCTTTAGATCTAAAAATTTTAAGTTTGGTGTCTTTTAGTTGTTTTTCTCTTTCTTCATTAATTTAAAAAAATTAAAAAATATCTTTTCTATCTTTTTACTTTAATTTTCGAAAATTACAACAAATTTTTCAAATTTTAATTTCAAAATCATTATCTTATCTTATCTTTGTTTTTAAATTTCAAATTCAAATCTTTTCAAAAATCATATCTTTTTCAAATTACTATCTTATCTTTCTATCTTTCTTTAAAATTCAAAATCTTATCTTATCTTATTTCAAATTCAAATGTTAAAATTCAATTTCAAAATTTCAAATTTCAAAATTCAAATTTCAAATTTCAAATTTCAAATTTCAAAATCAAATCTTTTTCAAAAATCAAATTTCAAATCTTCTCTTTTTCAACTCTTTTCAAATTCTTATTTTATCTTTTCTAATTTCAAATTTCAAAATCAAATCTTTTTCAAATCTCTTCAACTTCTATCTTATCTTTTCTAATTTTAAATTTTAAATTCAAATCTTTTCTAATCTTCTATCTTATCTTGTTTTCAAATCTTTCTTAATTAGTTACTTGTTTTCTCTTTCTTCTTTTACAAAACTTCCTAACTAATTCTTCTCTCTTCTAATTTTTGAAAATATCTTTTATCTTTCTCTCTCTTCTTTTTCGAAATTCATAGTTTAATTATCAAATCTTTTTAGTTAATTAGCTTTTAGGTTTTTACTTCAATCAATAATTAAATTATCTTTGTTTCTTATTTCTTTTCCAATTTTCGAATTCTCTACTCCTCATAGCCGAATTTTTTCTCTCTTCTTTCTATCATCATTCTTTTTTCTTCTTCACATCTCACAAAGAATCCTCTGTTCTTGAACATAGAGCTCTTATTCTTCTTTTCTGCTTTCTTTTCTTATTTATAAGTAGGAACAGAGATAAAAAAACCTCTCTTTAATCAGAACCCTGAACCTGAAAGGACTCTAAGGAGGCGTTTACAACAAGCTAAAGCACAACACTCCAGAATGAAACCTCTCAAAAAATTTTGAACAAGAAGCTAAAGACATAGCAGACAATGCTAATAATGGAGAAGATGCAAGAAAGGTTTTTGGTGACTACACCATACCAACCTCTGATTTCTATGGAAGAAGTATTTCCATACCTACCATTAGAGCAAACAACTTTGAGCTTAAACCTAAATTAGTCTCTCTAATGCAACAGCATTGCAAGTTCCATGGACTTCTACAAGAAGATGCACATCAGTTTCTATCTGAATTCCTGCAAATCTGTGACACTGTTAAGACCAATAGAGTGGATCCTGAGGTCTACAGACATATGCTCTTTCCCTTTACGGTTAGAGACAGAGCTAGGATATGGTTGGACTCTCAACCTAAAGAAAGCCTAGACTCTTGGAAAAATTTGGTCAATGCTTTCTTCACCAAGTTCTTTCCTCCTCAAAAGATGAGCAAAATCAGAGTGGAAGTTCAAACCTTCAGACAAAAAGAAGGTGAATCCCTCTATGAAACTTGAGAAAGATACAAGCAACTGATTAGGAGATTCCTTTCTAACACGCTCTCAGAATGGTCTATCCTAGGCATCTTCTATGATGGTCTTTCTGAGATGTCCAAAATATCATTGGATAGCTCTGCAGGTGGTTCACTCCACTTGAAAAAAATGCGTGCAGAAGTAAGAGAACTCATTAAGATGGTTACAAATAACCAATTCCTGTACACTTCTGAGAGAAACTTTGTGAACAATGGAGTAGCTCAGATGAAAGGAGTTCTTGAAGTTGACACTCTGAATGCCATATTGACTCAGAATAAGATATTGACCTAGCAGGTCAATATGATCTCTCAGCATTTGATTGGAATGCAAGCTGCAACTAGCAGCACTCAAGAAGCTTCCTCTAAAGGAGAAGCTTATATTCCTTACAAACCCATGATGGAGGAGGTGAATTACATGGGAGAATCCTATGGAAAAACCTACAATTCCTCATGGAGGAATCATCCTAACCTTTCATGGAAGGATCAACAGAAGCCTCAGCAAGGCTTTAATAATAATCAAGGTGGAAGAACCTAGAATAGGTTCAACAACAGGCCAACATTCCCATCTTCTCAGGAACATATGGAGACTCCTAGAAAGAGCCTTTCTGACTTGTCACTATAGTCTCCAACCTCTCTAAGACCACTCATAGTTTCATAACTAAAACAAGGTCTTCCATTAGAAATCTGGAGGTACAAATTGGTCAACTGAGCAAGAGAATCCCTAAGACTCCTCCTGACACTCTTCCCTGTAACACTGAAGTGAATCCAAGAGAAGAGTGCAAAGCCATCACCACAAAGCCTGAGGCTGAATCTAGAGAGGCTGAGATGGTGTTGAACGCCAGTAAGGAAGACCTTACTGGGCGTTCAACGCCCAAAATGGCATACAAGATGGCATTGAACGCTAGTAAGGAATACCTTATTGGGCGTTCAACGCCCACACTGGCTAAGAGCTTGGCGTTGAACGCCACTGAAAAGGATCTCACTGGGCGTTCAATGCTCAAACTGGCAGAGAAGCTGGCATTGAACGCAAGTGAAGATGTCCCCGCTGGGCGTTCAACGCCCAAAAGGCCATAAGGATAGAGTTGAACACTAGAAAGGGTGTTCCAACTAAGTGTTCAATGCCCACCAAGGAAGTCCATATCCAAAAATTAAAGGAAGCCAAGGCTCATATAGAGACCATAGAGGTTCCCGTGCAAGCACTCCTGCAATGCATGAGTTCTGATGAATACTCATCCTCTGAGGAGGATGAGAAAACTAGGGAAGAGCAAATTGCTCGGTACCTAGGAGCTCTCATGAAGCTAAATGCCAAATTATTTAGAGTAAAGACATTGGAGGAAGAACCTCCAGTGCTTACTAATGACTTACATCATTTACCTCTTTCTCTTATCTAAAAGGATCATAGAACTGGAAAAATCTCATTTAAATGATGCAATTATATGAACTTTATGATGAATTTATGGGACATTGCTCTGAAATGAGTCTTGCTTGAATTTTAGGTGAAAAGAGCAACAAAGGATGAAGAAAGAAAGAAAAAGGAACATGGCGTGGCATGCCAGTTATCATCTCCAAAGAGAACCTTGGATATACGGGGCAGAGCTTTAATGCAATTCTGTTTTTAGATCATAATAGGGGAGAGCACCTTTGGTGCAGCGCTTTGCACAACAACACTATGCACCTCTAGGAAGAGCGCCTTTGGCGCTACGTTCTCCCCAAGAGCGTTCCACATCCCAAAACAGCGCCTTTGGCGCTACGTTTATTCAAAGAGCACTATGCAACATCAGAAGAGCGGCTTTGGCGCTACGTTTTTACCAAGAGCGCCTGCGATAGCGGAGTGGGAAAATTTGGCCGGTGACGCGTACGCGTGGGTGATGCATACGCCTGAGAGTGACATTTTTGAAGGGTCACGCGCACGCATGGGTGACGCGTATGCGTGAAAGTGCTATTTTTGAAGACCACACGCACTCATGGACGACGCGTACGCGTGGAAGAGCGCCCTTGGCGCTAACGCTATGCTTTTCTCAAAAGTGCTGAAGATGACGTGCACGCGTAAGTGACGCGTACACGTGACAAGTGCCAAAAAGCTTGATGACGCGCACGCGTGGGTGCACAAGTGCTACGCTTTCCTAAAAAACGCTACGTCAGCCTGGGAGCAGATTATTCTACAGAATGCCTAAAGGACTGTACCAACTGAAATTCTGAAAGGCCCACTTTGAGAAACTTGCAAGTACACCTGAGAAGCCAGGGAATTTGTATAAATAGTTGGCACCCTGAATCTAAAAGGAACTTTTAGCTTTTCAGACTTTTGGACTCTTAGAACTTTTACCTTTCTTTTATTTTGTACTTAGTTTGATTTCCAGTTTGGAAATTCTGTTTGCACGGGAAGCTATGAGTAGTTAACTTCCCTCTCATTGGGAGAGGGAGCTCTATTATACTTGATGGATTAATTGATAGTTAATTTCTTCTTCTCTTCATCTTTTCTTTGATTTGCTAGGAGGAATTTCGTTCTTCATGCTTAGTGTTCAATCATCTTGGAGAAGAGATTGAATGCAAATTACGTTTCATGGGAGCCTTGGAAAAGGAAACATAAAACCATGCTTGAAATCCCTTCTCACATTGAGTAGATCTGGATTTTGGGATTGGATATGGTGACATGAAATCTACCCCAATATTTGGATCTATGAGGATGTGTGGTAAAATAGGGACCAAGCTTATCTCTCTTCCTGAGCAATTAGACCAAGAAATTGGCTGATTATCAAGATTTGAGAGATTGAATCACCAAGGAATTGGGGTTCAATCAATCATGATTGCCAAGAGGTCAATGAGTTGCATGATTGAAGATTAGATGATCTGAATTTAATCCAAATAGAGCAATATCTCCCCATCCCAATGAATCTTTCCTATTCTTACCTTCCCTGTTCTTTATAGCTTTCTTTAATTTCTGCTATTAACTCATTCCCATTTACAATTCAGTCATTTATGTTTCTGTAATTTACTTCCATGCTCTTTACAATTCTGCACTTTATTGCTTTCCTTTATCTTTAGGTCATTTACAATTCTGTCATTTAGAATTCTGCACACAACAATTACTCTTGATTAGCTTGAATAATCACCCAGTAACTAAAGTTGTTCAATCAATCAATCTCATTGGGATTCGACCTCACTCATTGTGAGTTATTACTTGACGATAATTTGGTATACTTGCCAAAGACGGATTCATTATAATGATATAGTGAATTTTCAGTCATCAATTACCAAAGAACTCCATGCTTTGGTTCAGCAGAAGCTACCTTAAAAGCTTCTAGATCCCGGATGCTTCCTAATTCCTTGTACCATAGGCACCATGACCTTGGAGAAGGCTCTGTGTGACCTAGGATCAAGTATAAACCTCATGCCACTCTCCGTGATGGAGAAGTTGGGAATTTTTGAGGTACAAGCTGCAAATATCTCATTAGAGATGACAGATAAGTCAATGAAGAAAGCATATGGCCTAGTAGAGATGGTTTAGTGACGGTTGAAGACATTTACATCCCTGCAAACGTTAGGGAAGATGAGGATGAATCCATCATCCTTGGAAGACCTTTCGTGGCCACTGCCAATGCTATCATTGATGTAACTAAGGGAGAACTGATTTTACAACTAGGGGAAGATCACATCTTGTTCAAGATGCCTCACCCCAACTCTCCCTCTGAGAAAAAAGAGATAACTGTGCAACACTTAGTGTTCCAACCATCTCTCTCAGTGCAGAGCTTTACTAAGCCCCCAAACACCAATTCTAAGTTTAGTGTTGGGAGACCATCAACAAGCACTGAGAACAAAAGTACTAAGAAGAAGGTACTTAAAGGCTGGAAGGACAAGAAAGTTCCCACTAAAGGTCTCTCACCTGGCATGAGGATTGTTTTCACCAAGAAACCAGTCATACCACATACGGTGAGTCGTGTCTTGTCTCTAGAGCATGTGGAGCTCATCCATGAGAAGACAATAAGAAAGTTCATTATAAGGGACAATATTCTGAGCCCATATCAATCTCTATAAGGAGCTAACTGTCAAGCTAGTGACGTTAAAGAAGCGCTTGTTGGGAGGCAACCCAACCCTATTTAGTTATTATATTTATTTTATTTCCTTAAATTATTTTTCTTTAGTTATTTCCTTAGGTTCATGATAATGAGCAGTAATCAGAGCAGAGATAGAAACGTTCAAAGATGAAAACAGAACACTCTGGATGGAGTGTCTTTGATGAGTGGATATTTTATACGCTTTTTGGCATCATTTTCATATAGCTTTTAGTATGTTTTGTTTAGTTTTTATTAAGTTTTTATAGGTTTTAGTGTTAAATTTACATTTTTGGATTCTACTGAGTTTTTGTGTTTTTGTACAACTTCAAGTAATTTCTGGCTGAAATTGAGGAGTTGGAGCAAAAAAGTCTGATTCAGAGACAGAGAAAGCACTGCAAATGTTGTCTGGATATGACCTCCTTGCATTTGGAAGAGCTTTTCTGGAGCTAGAAAAGTCCAAATGAAGTGTTCTCAACGACTATGGAAAGCTGACTTCTAGAGCTTTCCATCAACGCATAATACTCTATACTTTGTGTCAGATTAGAAAGCCCAAAACTAGCGTCCAATGCCAGCTACCTACCCCTTCCAGGCGTCCAGCACCCAAAGAGCAGAGCCCAGCGTCCAAACGCCCAGAGAGAACCCCTAGCCAGCATTCAACGCCCTAGGAGCCTCATAGCACGTGAATCTCATCAAAGTGTAGCCCAAACACTCACCAAGTAGTCCTCAGAAGTGAATTTTAGCACTAGATAGACTGTTTTACCCTTACTAGTCATCTGTTTAGTATTTAAGACTTATTTTACATCTCTCTAAGGGAGACGCCTATCATTTACCATTTTTTCAAGTTTTACATTGTATTTTCCTTTCAGTATGAGTTTCTAAACCTCCTAAGTTGAGGGGAGGAGCCCTGCTGAGTCGTATGAATTGATAAAAGTATTACTGTTTCTTCTTCGATCCGTGTTTGATTAATTCTAAGATGTATATTCGTTCTTCATCAATATGAATGCGTTGAACTGGCATAAGGTTATCATATTCTACATGGGTTCATAGTGCGTCTTTCATCGGACAATAATGAACCACCAGCTTGATTATATATCTCTCAGACGGCAAATCCACAACTTCGTTGGGGACTTTTCGAGACACCAGTTCAGCCGATTTACAAGAAGATTATGGTCTCTGTGGTAGAGGCTAGAACTAAAGGCGCAGCATTCCTTCGATCCGGAAGATTCGACCTTGTTTGTGGCACATCGAGTAGGATCATTAAGGAGAATGGACTGTACGAGCTTCACCCTCAAGCAGAGATGGATCTGCACTAACCTTGGGGTTCAGATCTGGAGAAGTATTGGTGGCTGCTCAAACCAGTGTCAATCACATACAGCCTGCCATTGAAGAGATCACTCACAAGCAAAGAAGACAGTAATGCCAGAGTTAATTCAGAAAGACAAAGCAACTCTAATCCTCAACTATATTCCTATTACAGAATCTATTTAATTCATAAAGTATTAGCACCCTATTATATTAGACCTTTTTCACTCTATCAATCCAACAACCTTCTGATTCGCCTGACTAAGACATGCAAGATAACCATAGATTGCTTCAAACCACAATCCTCGTAGGATCGACCCTGACTCACTCAGGTATTACTTGGATGACCCAGTGCACTTGCTGGTACAGCTATACAAAAGTGTGGGGATTCGTGCACTAGTCTTGCTAGCATTAAACGCCAGATAAGGAAGGCAGAGTGGGTGTGCAACGCCCACCAAGAGCAACCAACCTGGCGTTCAATGCCACACAGGGTATCCCTGCTGGGCGTTCAACGCCCAATAAGACTAGCAAGAAGGAGTTGAACACCAGCCATGGAGCAAAGGCTAGGCGTTCAACGCCCTAAATGGAGCAGCAAGCTGGTGTTGAACGCCAGCCAAGGAGCATGAGCTGGACATTCAACACCCATAAGAAGCGCAGGGAATCTGAATTTCCTAGCCTCTCAGGACCAGTGGGTCCCACAGCATCTTCACCTACCCCACCTTCTTCTCTCTTCTTTTCACACTTCCCATCACACTCTTCCATATAAAACCACAACAAACCACATCCTTATCATTCTCCAAAACCATCATAACTCCAACCTACCCCCACCCACTTCAAAATCAAATCTCCCTCCCATTTAACCCTCCCATGACCGAAACCTACCCTACCCTAACCCTATAAATACCCCATCTTACTAACCCTTTATACACACACTTCATACACCCTCAAAACCCCTTGGCCGAGCCCTTCTTCCCCCTCCATCTCTATCTATTTTCTTCTTCTACTACTCAATTCTTCTCTTTTGTTTATTTTTGCTCGAGGACGAGCAAAGTTTTAAGTTTGGTGTTGGAAAAACCTTGCTTTTTCCTTTCCATTCCCACTTATGGCACCCGAGGCCGGAGAACCCTCTAAAAAGAGGAAAGGAAAGGCCGTAGCCGCCACCATCGAATCTTGGGAGATGGAGAGATTCATCATCAAAGCCCACAAAGACCACTTCTATGAGGTAGTGGCAAGGAAGATGGGGATCCCTGAGGTCCCTTTTAAGCTTAAGAAGAATGAGTATCTGGAGATCCAACATGAAATCTGGAGAAGAGATTGGGAAATCCTAACCAATCCCATCCAAGAGGTTGGGATCTTAATGGTGCAAGAGTTCTATGCTAATGCATGGGTCACAAAAAACCATGACATTAGTGTGAACCCTCATACTAAAAATTGGAGCACCATGGTCCCAGGAAGAATCTTGGACTTCAGTCCAGAAAGTGTGAGGTTGGCGATCAACTTACCTTTGATGCAAGGAGATCCACATCCTTACATTAGAAGAATCAAATTTGATCCAAGGTTAGATCAAGTGCATTCAGATATCTGTGTTGAAGGAGCACAGTGGAAAAGGGATTCCCAAGGCAAGCCTATCCAACTAAGAAGGCATAACCTAAAGCCCATAGCTAGAGGATGTTTGGAATTCATCCAACGCTCTATCATCCCCACTAGCAACCGGTCTGAAGTGACCATAGACTGAGCCATCATGATCCATTGCATCATGCTCGGAGAAGAGGCGGACGTACATGAGGTGATACCTCAAGAGTTGTATAAAGTGGCGGAGAAGCCCTCCACCTGATAAACCCCATTTTTAGGGTACCCCATTTTTAGAGTTTATCATATGCTTAATTTAGTAGATTTTATCTACTATTCTCACACTTATTCATAGAAATTGCATATTTTACATTTTCCTTCCTAATTTTGTGCTTTGATTGAAAACATGCTTCTTTGGCCTTAAAATTGCTAATTATTAATCCTCTCTTATTACCATTCGATGCCGTGATATGTGTGTTAAGTGTTTTCAGGGTTTATAGGGTAGGAATGACTTAGAGGATGGAAAGGAAGCATGCAAAAGTGGAAGGAACACAAGAAATTGAAGGAATTCCTAAGCTATCAACCCTGACCTCTTCGTACTAACTCGACCATAACTTGAGCTACAGAGGTCGGAATGAGGCGGTTTCAGATGCGTTGGAAAGCTAACATCCGGGGCTTCAAATTGATATGCAATTTTCCAAAGTTGCCATGCAGTTAGGTGATGCACACATGTGGATCACGCGTACGCGTGACCTTGCGAAAGTTCAGCGACGCGTATGCGTGACAGAGCCACGTGCTGGACGTATCAAAAATTGCTAGAGGAGATTTCTAGGCTGTTTTTGGCCTAGTTCCAAGCCCAAAAACACAAATTAGAAGCTGCAGAGTGGAGGAATCATTCATACACAACTTTCATTCACATAATTTTAGGTTTTAGATGTAGTTTCTAGGGAGAGAAGCTCTCTCCTCTCTCTAGGTTTTTAGGTTTCTTAGTTTTAATTCTTTTCAATTTATGAATTCTATCTTATTTCAATTTAGTTTCTCTTCTACTTTTAATTGTTCTAGGATTCTAGTTTATTTATTTCCCTTATTGATTACTTTATGTTGCCACTTTAGTTTATGAATTGTCATGTTAGATTCAATTTCCCTTTTAATGCAATTTAAGGTATTTCATAATTATTGTTCCTTTCTTCGTTTGTTCTTATTGATGTTTGAAATTGGTTATTTAGATTTAATATTCCTTGTTAGTTTCCTATGTTTTTATATTGTGCCTTCCAAGTGTTTGATAAAATGCTTGGGAGGGTTTTAAGTTAGATTTTTATATTCTTAGCTTGAATTGATTAATTTTAGACTCTTGAATCATCATAAGTCTCTTGTTGGTTGGTGATTGAAACTTGTTAGTTGGCTTGAATTTCACTAACTCTAGTCTTTGGTTAGGAGTTGTGAATTCAAGTTGATTTTCTCACTTGACTTTTCTTCATTTGTTAGAGGTTAACTAAGCGAGTGCAATTTACAATTACCATCAAAATTTACATTGATAATGAGGATAGGAATTCCAATTATCAATCCTTGCTAGGACTTTTCTTAATTGTTAGTTTTTTTCCGTGTCATTTAAATTCCTTGTTCAACATTTAAAAATCCAAAAAGATACTTTTCCAAAACCAATAATAACTACAATTCCCTGCAATTCCTTGAGAGACGACCCGAGGTTTAAATACTTCGGTTTATTTTTATTGGGTTTGCTTAAGTGACAAACAAATTAAATTTGATTGAGGTTTAATTGTCGGTTTAGATCTATACTTGCAACGCGCTTATTTTTGTGAAATTCTTTACCGACGATTTTTCCGCCCATCAATTTTTGGCGTCGTTGCTGGGGAATTGCAAACGTGTGCCTTATTATTGGTTATTGTGAATATTATGAATAAATTTGCTTTTTTGTTTCTTTGTTAGTTGTTTCTAGTTTTAGGAGTTTAGTTTCATTATTCCTTATTAGTTTTTATTTTTATTTAATACTATGAATTCTCATCCCTTTGGCTACGAGTTTAGTTCAAATTATGTTGTAGGGAATGGAAGCTACAATGCGAACATGCATCAAGGTTGGGACAATCAAAGATGGGAGAAGCCACAAGGATTTGATCAACCCTCTTGGCAACAACCCCCTCCAATGCACTATGACCAACAACCATTCTATGATGCATACCAAGACAATAGCTATGGTGGACCTATTCGTGACAATCAACAACCTCCACCAACTTACTATGAGCAAGAGTCATTCCAAGGTGCGTACCAAGACAATGGATATGGAGGACCCCCTTGTAGTTACCAACAAGCCCTACCATATACCTATGAACCACCTCCTCAACATAGTTTTGAACCACCATACTCATAAGCCACCTACTACCAAACACCTTCATATGATCCTAACCCTTATCCACCATACCAACCACCTTATGAGCCATATGAACCATATATAGAACCACTCCAATTTCAACACAATTACCCCCAAGAACCACCACCTCCATATACACCTTGCCCATACCCATTAACCCAAGATCCATATGATCCTAATCATGTTATCCAAGCGAAATAAAAGTCAAGGGATCATCTCAAGGAGACACTGGATCAATTTCAAGCAACCCTTCATCAATTGGAGTGAGTGGGAAGCCGAAAAGCACACGAAGCTCTCATGGCTAAAGAATCTCAACTTGAGAGCAACGGATTGAAGTGTGTTGTGTAAAAAGTGGAAAAGACGGAGAGTGTTGAACCGCCACAACCTTATTATGATGAACCACCCTCATATCATGAACCCTTCCTCCCAAGCAATGAACCCTCGTATCCACTCCAATCTCCAATGGATGACACTCTAAGTGTTCTTCTTCAAGAGCAAAAAGAGATGCAAAAGCGAGTACTAGAATTCACGGCTGCCTTGACCGAGGTAGCAAATTGGTTAGCTTCCCAACATTTGGACACTCAAAGCACTCCCATGGCTACATGTGGAGAATCTAATGAAGAACGTAGCACGAAAGAGACACTAGAACCTCCGGTGGACAATAAGGAACGTGAATTTATATTGGAACAAGTGGAGAAAGTCATAACAGTTAAAGAAGAAGAAGTGGTTGAAGACTTAGGAGATGCCGAACCTCCATGGGAATCAAGAATTGTAGAATATTCCTCCAAGGAGATTGAAATTGATGTCAAGGAGGCTAGTGCACAACCTCTATGGTATATTCCCTATGAAGAATTGGATGGGATAGATCAAGAAGCAAGTTCCCTTGGTGATAATGCTCATTAATCAAGTTTTCCTAGTGATAAACCCACATCCCTAAATGAACTCCTTGGGTATGAAGAACCTTCTCTGACTGAGTCTGAGAATGATGTGGAAGCGGAAGCCCTTCGGCAAGGTTGGACGGGAGTTGAACATGCTTTTCAAGATCATTGGAAACTTCTCTACCGAGGTTGCCATCTACTCCTTCATTTGAGTGGGTAAAACACATCTCTGTTCATCTTCCTATCCCACTTGAGTATGGTATTCTTGAAACGGACGGCCAACTCAGGAAGCTTTGTGGCATAAAGCGTAAGAAAAGAATGTTTAATGGTTGGAGTTGCAAATCAAGGCTCATCAAGGTTGAGATTTCAAGAGCTAGATGCAAGGGTGAGACTAGTGAACATTTGCTTGGATCTAAGAGAAAAGTTTGGTACTTCATTGAGAATTCAGACTGCTTGCCACCCAGTTGAAAAAATGATGATCAACTTGAAGACGGATGTAGAAACAGGATTTGGGATCCCGGCATACAAGAGAGTCAATTTTGGGAGCTCAAAACTTGTGAAGAACTCCATCAAGGCTTGGTGAATTCATTTGAAAATGTCAAGGCTTATTGGAAGTCCAAGCGTTGGTGGAAGTTTCAAGATGAGTTCAAGCACAAGCCACCATGACAAGAGGATCACCAAATGTCCAACTTAAGGACTTTAACTAAAAGTGCTAGGCGGGAGACACCCCACCATGGTAAATTCTTTCTAATTTCCCTTTTTGTTTATGTTAGTAATAAGTTATATTTTCATTTTTAGTCATGTTTATCTCTTTTAATTTATGGTTTAGTTGCTTATTAATTTCTGGTTTATTATTAAAAAAAAATTACACTCGACGATTAAGCGTCGATGACGCGCACGCATCATGTGTCAGTGCGTAACATTAATAAAATAAACAGAGAGTTGTGCTGGAACGACGCGGGAGGGGTGCCTGGCGAACAAGCCAACCAACACGTATGCGTACCCCACGCGTACGCGTCCCCTGCGTTTTTGCCAATCCACGAGTAAGCGTCAACGACGCGTACGCGTGGGCTTACCAATCGGCGTAAATGGATGCTTGAACAGAGAGTTGTGATGCCATGGTGCTGGAGTCATGCGAGTAGTCACGCGTACGCGTGACCGACGCTCACGCGTCAATGTGCATTTTTTGCCACCCACGCGTACGCGTGGGTGACGCTTACGCGTCGCATGGCTAATTCAGTTTTCACGCTTACACGTGATGCATGCGCGCGCGTCGCACCCTGTTTTTCATTTCTTACTTCTTTCTTCTCTCATTTCTCCTTCTTTCCTCCTCCTTTCTTACTTTCTTCTTCTTCTTCGTTTCTTCAACTTCTCATCCATATTCTCTTTCAATTTCTCTTACTCAATTTGTTTGCATACTTTTATTTATTGCATTTTAATCTTGTGCATATTTTTATTTTCTTTTCTAAGTCAATTATTTTACCATTGGTGTTAAATGCTCTTATTCAACTGTTGTATCTTTTCTTGCATTATTTTTGGTGCTCGTGGCTTGTTTTAAATTGTTGGGTATTATTATTCATAGGTCAATGCTAAATTTTTATGACACATGTATTCCATTTGTATTGATATGCACTTATACTGTCTTTCATGACCCAATTTCTTTCCCCCATTGTTGCAGTTTTTGCACTATTGATATGCCATTTGCTTCTATTATTTTCTCACGTACATGTTGTAGCTACCATGTAATTGAAACCCTCATTTTTTGCCATTAACCCACCCATATTTTATTTGATTTCTATCTTTGTTTTCGGGTTACTTTTCTTCCCTTTTCTCTTCTTTCAGGATGGCAATCAAGAAGGGAAATGGAAGAATTTTACATGGGCAATAGACAAGTCCTTATGCACAACCTTTGGAGAAAAGCATTAGTTAGAGCAACCCGTCCACTTGCACATCTTAGCATGCACCGAGGACGGTGCAATCTTTAAGTGTGGGGAGGTCGATACCGACTTCAGTGGGTTAGTTACTTTCCTGTCTCAACACCAATGTTTAAATTTTTTTTGTTAAATTAGTTGTTGTATTTGCATATTTGATTGCATGTTTGTTTGATTTCGTGCATATTTTACCACTACTTGGTTGAAGTGATGAATTCTTTTCCAAGAAATTATTTTATAGCATTTCATTAATTTGAATTAAATTTTTTATTGAAATTGTTTGAAGGAATATTATACTGGAACATGGTTTAGAGCTCGAACACACAAAACCAATGAGATTTTTGAGCCTATTCGATTGGTTGCATTTTATCAACCAATATTTTAATTTTGGTGTGTGTTATTCTCTCTAAAATTGTAATCTATGTCTTGCTTAATTCTATATTTCTATTATTTGATGTATGCATGCACGTATATGATTGAGGCCTTATTTCACTGAGCTTACATACTCATATGGCCTTAACCTTTTTATTATCCTTTGTAAACCAATGTTGAGCCTACTTATCCCATTTGTTCTTTACTTTAGCACATCATTAACTCTAAACGTAAAACAATAATGTCCTTAATTTGAATTATTGGTTAGCTTAGACTAGTGAGAGTGTTCATGATTTAAGTGTGGGAAAGTTGGGTTTGGAAATATTTGGTTTGAGAATTGGGTGTTGTATATTCTTGTGAAAATGTGCAAAACAATAGTTAAGCATATATTCTTGCATTCAATATCTTAATCGTATGCATTAAAAAAACAAAAACAAAAAAAATAAAAATAAAAAAATAAAAAAAAGAGAGCAAATAATAAAAGGGGACAAAATACCCCAAAGTAAATTGTGATAGCAATGCATATGAGCTGTACTCGAAATTAGGATGCATGAATATATGAAAAACATGGTTAATGGATAGTTACATTTTGTATTTTGATTACATGGATTGTCCTAAGTTAGGTGGGAAGTTTGGGTTAATTAAGGATTCAGATTTTAGTCCACTTGACCAAATACAATCCTACCTTGATCCTAACCCCATTACAACCCTTAAAAGACCTCTTGATATGTGTATTTCTGCATCAAATTATTTGTTGATTGGTAGAAGAAGAGCAAGCCTTAGAAAGCAAGGTTAGTAGAGAATTGAGAGAATCGAACCTTAAACATTTGAGTGATTAGAGTGTATACACTTCCGGTGAGGGTTCGATGCTCGATCCTTTGTTCCCGGCTTTCACGAGCTTTCTTCTTGCAAGTTTACTTGTACTTTATTTTGTGATTTGAATTAGTGGAATCCAGTTTATGTTTGTCATGGAGAATTTGTTTACATTTAACGAAGTAGGTAGAAGTATTTTTGCATTTAGTTGCATTCATACAGATAGGTTGCATTTCATAAATTCCACCATTCCTCTTCACTCTTTTGGTTCTCTTGAGCTTAGCATGAGGACATGCTAATGTTTAAGTGTGGAGAGATTAATAAACCCCATTTTTAGGGTTTATCTTGTGCTTAATTTAATAGATTTTATCCACTATTCTCACACTTATTCATAGAAATTGCATATTTTACATTTTCCTTCCTAATTCTGTGCTTTGATTGAAAACATGCTTCTTTGGCCTTAAAATTACTAATTATTAATCCTCTCTTATTACCATTCGATATCGTGATATGTGTGTTAAGTGTTTTCAGAGTTTATAGGACAGGAATGGCTTAGAGGATGGAAAGGAAGCATGCAAAAGTGGAAGGAACACAAGAAATTGAAGGAATTCCTAAGCTGTCAACCCTAACCTCTTCGTACTAAATCGACCATAACTTGAGCTACACTGATCCGAATGAGGCGGTTCCAGTTGTGTTGGAAAGATAACATCCGGAGCTTCAAATTGATATGTAATTTGCCATAGTTGTCATGCAGTTAGGCGACACGCACGCGTGGATCATGCGTACGCGTGACCATGCGAAAGTTCAGCGACGCGTACGGGTGACAGAACCACGTGCTGGACATATCAGAAATTGCTGGGGGCAATTTCTGGGCTGTTTTTGGCCTAGTTCCAGGACCGAAAACACAGATTAGAGGCTGCAGAGTGAGGGAATCATTCATACACAACTTTCATTCACATAATTTTAGGTTTTAGATGTAGTTTCTAGGGAGAGAAGCTCTCTCCTCTCTCTAGGTTTTTAGGTTTCTTAGTTTTAATTCTTTTCAATTTATGAATTCTATCTTATTTCAATTTAGTTTCTCTTCTACTTTTAATTGTTCTAGGATTCTAGTTTATTTATTTCCCTTATTGATTACTTTATGTTGCCACTTTAGTTTATGAATTGTCATGTTAGATTCAATTTCCCTTTTAATGCAATTTAAGGTATTTCATAATTATTGTTCCTTTCTTCGTTTGTTCTTATTGATGTTTGAAATTGGTTATTTGGATTTAATATTCCTTGTTAGTTTCCTATGTTTTTATATTGTGCCTTCCAAGTGTTTGATAAAATGCTTGGGAGGGTTTTAAGTTAGATTTTTATATTCTTAGCTTGAATTGATTAATTTTAGACTCTTGAATCATCATAAGTCTCTTGTTGGTTGGTGATTGAAACTTGTTAGTTGGCTTGAATTTCACTAACTCTAGTCTTTGGTTAGGACTTGTGAATTCAAGTTGATTTTCTCACTTGACTTTTCTTCATTTGTTAGAGGTTAACTAAGCGAGTGCAATTTACAATTACCATCAAAATTTACATTGATAATGAGGATAGGAATTCCAATTATCAATCCTTGCTAGGACTTTTCTTAATTGTTAGTTTTTTTCCGTGTCATTTAAATTCCTTGTTCAACATTTAAAAATCCAAAAAGATACTTTTCTATAACCAATAATAACTACAATTCCCTGCAATTTCTTGAGAGATGACCCAATGTTTAAATACTTCGGTTTATTTTTATTGGGTTTGCTTAAGTGACAAACAAATTAAATTTGATTGAGGTTTAATTGTTGATTTAGATCTATACTTACAATGCGCTTATTTTTGTGAAATTCTTTACCGACGATTTTTCCGCCCATCACCACCCAAGCAAGGTTAGCTTTCCCTCATCTTATCTATCACCTATGCAATTCAGCTAAAATTGTCATAGAAGGAGATATCTTCATTGAGGAGGATAAGCCCATCACTAAAAGAAGGATGAAGCATACTAGAGAGCCGGCACATGACATGAGCATGTAGAGCCGCCTCAACATGAGATCCCTGAGATGCCTCAAGGGATGTATTTTCCTCCTCAAAGCTATTGGGATCAGTGGCATACTTCTGTGGGAGAATTAAGCTCTAACATGAATCAGTTGAGGATGGAGCATCAAGAGCATTCCACCATCCTCAATAAAATCAGAGAAGATCAAAAAGCTCTGAGGGAAAAACAACAGAGACAAGGGCGTGACATTGAAGACATCAAGCGCTCAATTGGATTCTCTAGAAGAAGTGGTAGTCGCCGTCATTAAGGTGGTCCCGTTCCATCACGCCTTACTTTTATGTCATTTTTCTATTTTCCATTATGTTTTGTTATTTGTTCTCGTGTTCTTATTGCATAATTATTTCTATCTATGTCTTATAGTTATAAAATATTCCATATATTTCTCACCTTGATTAAAAGAAAATTTTATTTGAAAAAGAAAAGTAAATGCATGAATTTCAAGTTTATCTTAAGAATAGTTCAATTATCTTGATGTGGTGGCATTGCTTTTGTTTTCTGAATGTATGAATGAACAGTGCATATTTGAAATTAGAATTAACAATGTTGGCTCTTGAAAGAGTGATGATAAAAGTGAAATATTATTGATAATCTGAAAAATCCAAAAATTGATTCTTGAAGCAAGAAAAAGCAGCAAAAAAAAAAAGCAAGATGCAATAAAAGGAAAAACAACTGCATGCAAAAAAAAAAAGAAGAAATAAAAAGCAGAAAAAGCCAATAGCTCTTTAAACCAAAAGGCAAGAGCAAAAAGCCAATAACCCTTTAAACCAAAAGACAAGGATAAAAGGATCCAAGGCTTGGAGCATCAATGGTTAGGAGGGCCTAAAAGAAACAAAATCTTGGCCTAACTACTTCAAATGAAAAGTGTCCCTAACTATATGCTTGTGGTGTGAAGGTGCCAAGTAAAAAGCTTGAGACTGAGCAGTTAAAGTCGTGATCCAAAGCAAAAAGAGTGTGCTTAAGAACTCTGGACACCTCTATCTGGGGATTCTAGCAAAGCTAAATCACAATCCGAAAAGGTTCACCCAATTAAGTGTCTGTGGCATTTATGTATCCGGTGGTAATACTGGAAAATAAAGTGCTTAGGGCCACAACCAAGACTCTAAAAACCTGTGTTCAAGAATCAAAAAGAACTAAACTAGGAGAGTCAATAATATCATCTAGATTCAAAGTTCCTAAAAAGGCCAAAAATTCTGAGTTTCAATGGATATTGAGATGCCAAAACAATTCAAAAGCAAAAAGCTACTAACTCACGCTCATCTAATTGAAACTGAGCTTCATTGAAAACTCTGAGATTTATTGTATCTTACTTTTCTTTTTATCCTACTTTGATTTTAGTTGCTTGGGGATAAGCAACAGTTTAAGTTTGGTGTTGTGATGAGCGGATATTTTATACGCTTTTTGGGATCATTTTCGTATAGTTTTTAGAATGTTTTATTTGAGTTTTATTATATTTTCATAGGTTTTAGTTCAAAATTCACATTTTTGGATTCTACTATGAGTTTGTGTGTTTTTATGCAGCTTCAGGTATTTTCTGTCTGAAATTGAGGAGCTGGAGCAAAAGTCTGATTCTGAGCCAGAGAAAGCACTGCAGATGCTGTTAGGATCTGACCTCTGTGCAATCAAAGGAGCTTTTCTGGAGCTACAAAAATCCAAATGGAGAGTTATTAGCGGATATGGAAATCTAACATCCAGGGCTTTCCAGAAATATATAATAGTCTATACTTTTATTTAGAATTAAAGGCCCAAAACCGGCGTTCAATGTCAGCCATCTACCCCAGTCTAGGCGTCTAACGCCCACAAAGGAGTGACCAGCGTCCAACGCCCAAAAAGTTGCCCCTAGCCAGTGTTCAATACCCTAGAGCTCTACTAGCACGTGGAGACCACTCAAGCTCAACCCAAACACTCACCAAGTGGACCCCGGAAGTAGATTTTCGCACTACAAGCCTAAGCCTATCCTATTTTTGTAATCTCTAATTGTTAGATTAGTATTTAAAGGAGAAGATCACCCTTGTTTTAGGATCTTTGACCAATCTTTGCCCATTTTTACCTTTCATTGTATTTTCTATCAGTATGAGTCTCTAAACCTCCTAGGTTAAGGTTAGGAGCTCTGCTGAGTTTTATGTATTAATAAAAGTATAAGTAAACTACCATTTCTACCCATGAAAGTTTTAAACGCTGATAAATCTACTCACAAAAAAAGGAAATTACCATTTGTATCCATAAAACATGAGTTCCATATAACAAAATTATCCAAATACTAAAAAATCATTTTAAAACCCCAAATTACCCTTCTCCTAACCCTAATCTCAACCCCCTTCTTCCAAATCTTATCCCTTCCTTTATTCTTTTCAGAAATTTTACCACCTCCTTCACCAACACAACCGTCATCTCCACCCCCATCAACCGTCAACCTCACTTTTCTCTTTCTCCACAGCCATAAACAACAACGATAGTGATGATCCTTTGCTTCTTGCAACCTTTGCTTCCTGCAACTGCTCATCTGCTCTACGCCTTGTGTTCTTCTCCTCTTCTATCACAAACACGCCGCCACTCATTCCTCTTCTCAACCACCTCCATTTCGATGACCACCACTCTTTCACTATCTCTTACCTCACCACTAAGTGTGGTTTCTTCCATGTAAATGCTCTCAGAGCACACAAGCGCGTTCTCTTTGACACCCCATCAAGCCAGATTTCGTCATCTCTTCTTCAAAGCCCACGGTTTCTCACTCTCCCAAATCACCACCATCATGTTCAAGATTCATGTGTTACTCACATGCGAGCCTACCAAAGCGATCTTGCTAAAGTTTCAATTTTTAGCATCCAAAGGTGCTTTGATGAGCGGATAATTTATACGCTTTTTGGCATTGTTTTTAAGTAGTTTTCAGCATGTTTTAATTACTTTTTAGTATATTTTTATTAGTTTTTATTCAAAATTCACATTTCTGGACTTTACTATGAGTTTGTGCATTTTTTTGTGATTTTAGGTATTTTCTGGCTGAAATTGAGGGACCTGAGCAAAAATCTGGTTTAGAGGCTGAAAAAGGACTGCAGATGCTGTTGGATTCTGATCTCCCTGCACACAAAATGGATTTTCTGGAGCTAAAAAAGACCAATTGGCGCGCTCTCAATTGCGTTGGAAATTAGACATTCAGGGCTTTCCAACAATATATAATAGTCCATACTTTGCCCAAGTTTTAACGACGCAAATTGGCGTTTAACGCCAAGTCTTTACCCTATTCTGGCGTTAAACGCCAGAAACAGGTTGCAAACCAGAGTTAAACGCCAGAAACAGGCTACAACCTGGTGTTTAACTCCAAGAGAAGCCTCTACACGTGTAAAGCTCAATGCTCAGCCCAAGCACACACCAAGTGGCCCCTGGAAGTGGATTTTCTGCACTATCTGCACTTAGTTACTTATTTTCTGTAACCCTAGCTACTAGTTTAGTATAAAAACAACTTTTAGAGACTTACTATGCACCTCATGACATTTTTACACTTCACATTGTATTTCTAATGGCATGAGTCTCTAAACCCCATGTTTGGGGGTGAGGAGCTCTGCTGTGTCTCGATGAATTAATGCAATTACTACTGTTTTTCATTCAATCACGCTTGTTTCTATTCTAAGATATTCACTTGCACTTCACCCTGATGAATGTGATGATCTGTGACACTCATCATCATTCTCACCTATGAACGCGTGCCTGACAACCACCTTCGTTCTATCTGCATTAGCTTGAGTGTGTACCTCTTAGCCTCCTGGTTCACGATCAGAGTCTTCGTGGTATAGGCTAGAATTATTGGCGGCCATTCCTGAGATCCGGAAAGTCTAAACCTTGTCTGTGGTATTTTGAGTAGGATCTGGGAAGGGAGGACTGTGATGAGCTTCAAACTCGCGAGTGTTGGGCGTGGTGACAGACGCAAAAGAATCAATGGATTCTATTCCAACATGAGTGAGAACCGACAGATGATTAGCCGTGCAGTGACAGCGCATTTGGACCATTTTCACTGAGAGGACGGATGGTAGCCATTGACAACGGTGATCCACCAACATACAGCTTGCCATGGAAGGAGCCTTGCGTGCGTGAAGAAGAAGATAGTAGGAAAGCAGAGATTCAAAAGACAGAGCATCTCCAAAACCTCAACCTGTTCTCCATTATTGCATAACAAGTATTATTTATTTTATGTTATTTACTCTTCACAAACTCAATCATTTTTATTATTGATTTCCTGACTAAGAATTACAAAATAACCATAGCTTGCTTCAAGCCGACAATCTCCGTGGGATCGACCCTTACTCACGTAAGGTATTACTTGGACGACCTAGTGCACTTGCTGGTTAGTGGTACGAGTTGTGAAAAGTGTGAATCACAATTCGTGCACCAAGTTTTTGGCGCCGTTGCCAGTGATTGTTTGAGTTTGGACAACTGACGGTTTATTTTTTTGCTTAGATTAGGAAAAATTTTTCTTTTTGGTTTAGAGTCTTCTATTATTGTTTTTGGTTAAAATTTTAAAATCCTTATTTTATTTTTCTAAATTATTTTCGAAAATTTTTAAAACCAATAACTTCATGATTTAGTCTTCTGTTTTAGTTTAGTTTCATATTTTAAGTTTGGTATCAATTGCATATTTTTATTTTCCTTTAAATTTTCGAATTTGTGTTCATTGTTCTTTCTTGATCTTTGGTGCACGAATTGTGAATCACACTTTTCACAACGCGTACCACTAACCAGCAAGTGCACTGGGTCGTCCAAGTAATACCTTACGTGAGTAAGGGTCGAATCCCACGGAGATTGTTGGTTTGAAGCAATCTATGGTTATCTTGTAGATCTTAGTCAGGAAGTCAATTATGTTTATCAATTGAATTGTGAGTAACCAGTAGAGCATAAATTAAAAGATTACTTGTTGTGCAGTAATGGAGAACATGTTGGAGTTTTGGAGATGCTTTGTCTTCTGAATCTCTGCTTTCCTCTGTCTTCTTGTTCACGCACGCACGTCCCCCTATGGCAAGCTGTGTGTTGGTGGATCACCGTTGTCAATGGCTACCTTCCATCCTTCCAGTGAAAACTACGCTCACGCGCTCTGTCACAGCACGGCTAATCACCGGTTGGTTCTCGATCCGGTTGGAATAGGATTTACTATCCTTTTGCGTCTGTCACTAACGCCCAGCCTTCAGGAGTTTGAAGCTCGTCACAGTCATTCAATCCTTGAATCCTACTCGAAATACCACAGACAAGGTTTAGACTTTCCGGATTCTCATGAATGCCGCCATCAGTTCTAGCTTATACCACGGAGATTCTGATTAAAGAATCTAAGAGATGCTCATTCAATCGGATATAGAACGGAGGTGGTTGTCAATCACACGTTCGTGGTTTGAGGAAGGTGATGAATGTCACAGATCATCACCTTCATCACAGTTAAGCGCGAATAAACATCTTAGATAGGAACAAGCGTGTTTGAATGAAAAACAGAAATACTTGCATTAATTCATCGAGACACAGCAGAGCTCCTCACCCCCAACAATGGGGTTTAGAGACTCATGCCGTCAGAGAATACAAAGTTTAGATCTGAAATGTCATGAGATACAAAATAAGTCTCTAAAAGTTGTTTAAATACTAAACCAGTAGCCTAGGGTTACAAAATATGAGTGGACTATGATGGATGATGCAGAGATCCACTTCTGGGGCCCACTTGGTGTGCTGGGGCCCACTTGGTGTGTGCTGGGGCTGAGACTTTAAGCAATTCACGTGCAGAAGCCATTTGTGGAGTTGAACGCCAGTTTTTGTGCCAGTTTGGGCGTTCAACTCCAGTTTTTGATCCTTTTCTGGCGCTGGACGCCAGAATTAGGCAGAGGACTGGCGTTGAACGCCAGTTTACGTCGTCTATCCTTGTGCAAAGTATAGACTATTATATATTGCTGGAAAGCTCTGGATGTCTACTTTCCAATGCAATTGGAAGCATGCCATTTCGAGTTCTGTAGCTCCAGAAAATCCAATTTGAGTGCAGGGAGGTCAGAATCCAACAGCATCAGCAGTCCTTTTTCAGCCTGAATCAGATTTTTGCTCAGCTCCTTCAATTTCAGCCAGAAAAATACCTGAAATTACAGAAAAGCACACAACTCATAGTAAAGTCCAGAAATATGAATTTTTCCTAAAAACTACTGGAAATAAACTAAAAACTAACTAGAACATACTCAAAACAATATGAAATTATCCCCAAAAAGCGTATAAAATATCCGCTCATCAATCTTCAAGTTGTTCTTGCTATTTTTCTTGTTTGATCTTTAGTTTTTCCTGTTCTGTGTCTTTTCTTGTTTTTCTTGTGCATTTTCAAATTATCAGTATTCAAAAAATTTATATACATTAAATACCTTTTTTAAAACACGTTAAATTTATAGCTCAGTTGGCCAGAGCGTTGTACTTATGTTCTTGGTAATTGGGTATCTTCCTTTTAAAACATTTTCAAACATATTTTTTCTTTGATTAAATCTTGTGTCAAACTTTTAAGTTTGGTGTTCTTTTTATGTTCTGGAGTCTTTGAATTTTATTCTTGTTGTTCTTGTGAGTTTTCAAGGTGTTCTTGAGTCTTCTTTGTGTTTTGATCTTAAAATTTTTAAGTTTGGTGTTCCTTGGTGTTTTCCCTCCAAAATTTTCAAAAAACAAGGAGCATTAGATCTAAAAATTTTAAGTCTTGTGTCTTTTCTGTGTTCTTCTCTTTCCTCATAAAATTCAAAAATAAAAAAAAAATATCCTTTCCTTTAATTGCTCATAATTTTTAAATTCATTAGGTTGATTTGGTCAAAATTTTTAAAATCATATCTTTTTCAAAATCTTATCTTATCTTTTCCAATCTCAAATTTTAAAATCATACCTTTTTCAAATCTTTTTAATTAATTACTTATTTTAATTTTTAATTTCCTTTTTTATCTATTTTTCTAATTTTTGAAATTATAGTTAATTTTTTTTATTATTATTTTATTTTCCTTTTAATTTTCGGTATTCAAAAAAAATTTAAACAAAAAATAATTTTTTTTTACAATCCACATCATCTCTGATGAGCGGATAATTTATACGCTTTTTGGCATTGTTTATAGTATGTTTTTAGTATATTTTAGTTAGTTTTTATTATGTTTTTATTAGTTTTTATTTAAAAATAACTCTTCTGGACTTTACTATGAGTTTGTGTGTTTTTCTGTGATTTCAGGTATTTTCTGGCTGAAATTGAGGGACCTGAGCAAAAATCTGATTCAGTGGCTGAAAAAGGACTGCAGATGCTATTGGATTCTGACCTCTCTGCACTCAAAGTGGATTTTCTAGAACTACAGAAGCCCAATAGGCGCGCTCTCAATTGCGTTGGAAAGTAGACATCCTGGGCTTTCCAGCAATATATAATAGTCCATACTTTGCCCGAGATTTGATGGCCCAAAAAGGCGTTCCAAGTCAGCTCAAGAATTCTGGCGTTTAACTCCGAAACTGGCACAAAAGCTGGAGTTAAACGCCCAAACTGGCACAAAAGCTGCCGTTTAACTCCAAGAAAAGTCTCTACACGAAAATGCTTCAATGCTCAGCCCAAGCACACACCAAGTGGGCCCGGAAGAAGATTTTTGCAACCCTAGGCTACTAGTTCTCTTTAAATAGGACCTTTTGCTATTGTATTTGACACACACTTTTCAGATCATTACTCATACTTTCATAGTTCTTTTCACGTTTGGGGGCTGGCCTCACGGCCATGCCTAGACCTTGTTCTTATGTATTCTCAACGGTGGAGTTTCTACACACCATAGATTAAGGTGTGGAGCTCTGCTGTTCTTCATGAATTAATGCAATTACTACTGTTTTTCTATTCAATTCCCGCCTACTTCTTCTCTAAGATATCACTTGTTCTTCAACTTGATGAATGTGATGATCCGTGACACTCATCATCATTCTCACCTATGAACGTGTGCCTGACAACCACCTCCGTTCTACCTTCGATTGAGTGTGTATCTCTTGGATTCCTTAATCAGAATCTTCGTGGTATAAGCTAGAATCCATTGGCAGCCATTCTTCAGAATCCGGAAAGTCTAAACCTTGTCTGTGGTATTCCGAGTAGGATTCAAGGATTGAATGACTGTGACGAGTTTCAAACTCGCGAGTGTTGGGCGTTAGTGACAGACGCAAAAGAATCACTGGATTCTATTCCGACATGATCGAGAACCGACAGATGATTAGCCGTGCTGTGACAGAGTGCGTTGAACATTTTCACTGAGAGGACGGAATTGTAGCCATTGACAACGGTGATGCCCAACATACAGCTTGCCATGGAAAGGAGTATGAATGATTGGAAGAAGGCAATAGGAAAGCAGAGGTTCAAGGGGAACAAAGCATCTTCATACGCTTATCTGAAATCCACCAATGAATTACATAAGTATCTCTATCTTTATTTTATGTTTTATTTATCTTTTAATTATCAATTCTTCATCACCATCTGAATCCGCCTGAATGAGATTTACAAGATGACCATAGCTTGCTTCAAGCCGACAATCTCCGTGGGATCGACCCTTACTCACGTAAGGTTTATTACTTGGACGACCCAGTGCACTTGCTGGTTAGTTGTGCGGAATTGTGACAAAGTGTGATTCACGTTTGAGAGCTCCAAGTCCTTTGGCGCCATTGTTGATGATCACAATTTCGTGCACCAAGTTTTTGGCGCCGTTGCCGGGGATTGTTCGAGTTTGGACAACTGACGGTTCATCTTATTACTTAGATTAGGTATTTTTCAGAATTTTTAAGAATGAATTCTAGAGTTTCAAGGTGATGTTCTTATCATCACAAAAGCTGATTGATTCTCATCAATTTAGCTATTGAATGTAATGTCCTGCTGAAGCTTGGCCAAACATGTCTAATCTTTTTAGACTAAAGCTTTAGACTAACATTGCATGATTCCTGGAATTCTTATTAAAAGTTTTGATTCTCTTTATTTACTTTTTCATATAAGTTTCGAAAATCACAAAAAAAAATTTATAAAACCATAAAAATCAAAAATATTTTATGTTTCTTGTTTGAGTCTAGTATTAATTTCTAAGTTTGGTGTCTTGCATGCATTGTTCATTTGATCATTAGTTGCATTTTTTGTTATTTCTCATCATCAAAAATTCAAAAATATTTTCAAAAATTGTGTCTTTTCAAGTCAATAATACAAAGAATTGAAGATTCAGAACATTCAGCAGAGGAACCAAACAGAAAAAGCTGGGCGTTCAAAACGCCCAGTGAAGAAGGAAAACTGGCGTTTAAACACCAGCCATGGCACCTGGCTGGGCGTTTAACGCCCAAAAAGGTAGAGATTTGGGCGTTAAACGCCAGAATGGGCACCATTCTGGGCGTTTAACGCCAAGATGACACTAGAGGGAAGATTTTGTTTTCAATTCACATTTTTTCAAGTTTTCAAAATTTTTCAAAATCAAATCTTTTTCAAATCATATCTTTTCAATCATATCTCTTTCAAAATTAATTTCTTTCCATTTTATACTTATTTTTACTATTTTCAAAAATCCTTGCTTCAATTAAAGATTTACTTCAAATTTTCAAGTTGTTACTTGCCTATTAAGAAAGGATCAAACTTTAAATTTTAAAATCATATCTTTTAATTTCTTGATAGTCAAGTAATCAACTTTAATTTTAAAAATTTTCTTTTTCTAAATTGATTTTCAATCATATCTTTTCAAACATATCTTTTCAATCACTTCTTTTTCAACATTAATTTTTTCAATCAAATCTTTTTCTAATTTCAAAATTTTTTTCAAAAATCACTTTATTTCTTTCCTAATCTTAGTTTTCGAAAATCTCAATCAAATTTTCAAATTTCTTTTTTAAAATCTTTTAATTAATTTTCGAAAATTCTTCCCCTCTTTTCACATCATTCTATTTAAGGGACTAAGACTCCCCCTCAGGGTACAATTCGAACTCCCTCCTTCTTTATATGTTCGAATTCTCTTCTCCACCTCCTCCTTCTATTCTTCTTTTCCTCTGACACCTCAAGGAATCTCTATACTGTGACATAGAGGATTCCCTACTTTCTTGTTCTCTTCTCTTTCATATGAGCAGGAACGAAGATAAAGGCATACTTGTTCAAGCTGATCCTGAACCTGAAAGGACCTTGAAGAGAAAGCTAAGAGAAGCTAAAAGAACAATTCTCTTTAGAGGGCCTAATAGAACTCTTCAAAGAAGAAAAAACCATGGCAGCCAAAAATAACATCAATGCCAATAATGCAAGGAAGGTGCTTGATGACTTTACTGCACCTACTCCTGATTTCTATGGGAGAAGCATCTCAATCCTGCCATTGGAGCAAATAACTTTGAGCTTAAGCCTCAATTAGTTTCTCTAATGCAACAGAACTGCAAGTTTCATGGACTTCCATTGGAAGATCCTCATCAGTTCTTAGCTGAGTTCTTACAAATCTGTGACACTGTCAAGACCAATGGGGTTAACCCTGAAGTCTACAGACTCATGCTTTTTCCTTTTGTTGTAAGAGACAGAGCTAGAACATGGTTGGATTCACAACCTAAGGAAAGCCTGAACTCTTGGGAAAATCTAGTCAATGCCTTCTTGGCAAAGTTTTTTCCACCTCAAAAATTGAGTAAGCTTAGAGTGGAAGTAAAAAACTTTAGACAGAAGGATGGTGAGTCTCTCTATGAAGCTTGGGAGAGATACAAGCAATTGATCAGAAGGTGCCCTTCTGACATGCTTTTAGAATGGAGCATCATAGGTATTTTCTATGATGGCCTGTCTGAACTATCCAAGATGTCATTGGATAACTCTGCTGGAGGATCTCTTCATCTGAAGAAGACGCCTGCAGAAGCTCAAGAATTCATTGAAATGGTTGCAAATAACCAATTCATGTACACTTCTGAAAGGAATCCTGTGAATAATGGGACAAATCAGAAGAAAGGAGTTCTTGAGATTGATACTCTGAATGCCATATTGGCTCAGAATAAAATATTGACCCAACAAGTCAATATAATTTCTCAGAGTCTGTCTGAAATGCAAGCAGCAATAGGCAATACTAAGGAAGCTTCCTCTAAAGAAGAAGCTTATAATCCTAAGAACCCAGCAATGGAAGAGGTGAATTACATGGGAGAACCCTATGGAAACACCTATAATCCTTCATGGAGAAATCACCCTAATTTCTCATGGAAGGATCAACAGAGACATCAACAAGGTTTCAACAACAACAATGGTGGAAGAAACAGGTTTAGCAATAGTAAGCCTTTTCCGTAATCTTCTCAGTAGCAGACAGAGAATTCTAAGCAGAACCCCTCTGACTTAACAACCATTGTCTCTGATCTAATCAAAATCACTCAAAGTTTCATGACTGAAACAAGGTCCTCCATTAGAAATTTGGAGGCACAATTGGGTCAGCTGAGTAAGAAAATTACTGAACTCCCTCCTAGCACTCTCCCAAGCAATACAGAAGAGAATCCAAAAAGAGAGTGCAAGGCCATAACCACATCTCACATGGCCGAACATGGAGAGGAGGAAGAGGCAGTGATTCCCACTGAGGAAGACCTCAATGGACACCCACTGACCTCCATGGAGTTCCCTGATGAGGAACCATGGAAATCTGAGGCTCACACTGAGACCTTAGAGATTCCATTAAATCTACTTCTGCCATTCATGAGCTCTGATGAGTATTCTTCCTTTGAAGAGGATGAAAATGTCACTGAAGAGCAAGTTGCTAAGTACCTTGGAGCAATCATGAAGCTAAATGCCAAGTTATTTGGTAATGAGACTTGGGAGAATGAACCTCCATTGCTCATCAAAGAACTAGAGGACTTGACTAGGCAGAGATTACCTCAAAAGAGACAGGACCCTGGAAAGTTCTCAATCCCTTCTACCATAGGCACCATGACCTTTGAGAAGGCTCTGTGTGACCTAGGGTCAAGCATAAACCTTATGCCTCTCTCTGTAATGGAGAAGCTAGGGATCATTGAGGTACAAGCTGCAAGAATCTCACTAGAGATGGCAGACAATTCAAAGAGACAAGCTTATGGACTTGTAGAGGATGTCTTGGTAAAGGTTGAAGACCATTACATCCCTGCTGATTTCATAGTCCTAGAGACTGGGAAGTGTATGGATGAATCCATCATCCTTGGCAGACCCTTCCTAACCACAGCAAAGGCTGTGATTGATGTTGACAGAAGAGAATTGATCATTCAAGTAGATAAAGACTCCCTTGTGTTTAAAGCTCAAGGATATCCCTCTGTCACCATGGAGAGGAAGCATGAAGAGCTTCTCTCAATACAGAGTCAAACAGAGCCCCCATAGTCAAACTCTAAGTTTGGTGTTGGGTGGCCACAACCAAACTCTAAGTTTGGTGTTGAACCCCCACATTCAAACTCTAAGTTTGGTGTTGGGAGGTTCCAACATTGCTCTGAACATCTGTGAGGCTCCATGAGAGCCACTGTCAAGCTATTGACATTAAAGAAGCGCTTGTTGGAAGGCAACCCAATTTTTACTTTAAATTTCTATTTTCTATTGTTATTTTATGTTTTCTGTAGGTTGATGATCATGTGAAGTCACAAAAACAATTGAAAAAGCAAAAATAAAGTGAAAAGCAGAATGAAAAATAGAACACCCTGGAGGAGACAGTTACTGGCGTTTAAACGCCAGTAAAGGTAGCAGAATGGGCGTTAAACGCCCAGTCTGGCACCATTCTGGGCGTTTAACGCCAGAAAAGGGCACCAGACTGGCGTTTAACGCCAGGAATGGGCAAGAAGCTGGCGTTAAACGCTAGAAATGGGCAGCAGCCTGGCGTTTAATGTCAGGATTGGCTGAAAGAGGCATTTTGCACACCACTTGGTGCAGGGATGAGATATCCTTGACACCTCAGGATCTGCGGACCCCACAGGATCCCCACCTACCCCACCACTTTCTCTCTTCTTCACCCATTCACCAATCACCTCAATACCTCTTCCCCAAAAACCCCTCACCTATCAAATCCTACCATTCTCTTCACCACTCACAGCCATCCTTCATAAAACCCCACCTACCTCACCATTCAAATTCAAACCACTTTCCCTCCCAAACCCACCCTCTATAGCCGAACCATACACACCCCTCTCACCCCTATATAAACCCATCTTCACTCTTTCATTTTCACATAACCTAAACACCACTTCTCCCCCTTGGCCGAAACACAAAGCCCACTCCATCCCCTCTATTTCTTCTTCTTCTACTCTCTTCTTTCTTCTTTTGCTCGAGGACGAGCAACCTTCTAAGTTTGGTGTAGTAAAAGCTAAAGCTTTTTGTTTTTCCATAACCATTTATGGCACCAAAGGCCGGAGAAACCTCTAGAAAGAGGAAAGGGAAGGCAAAAGCTTCCACCTCCGAGTCATGGGAGATGGAGAGATTTCTCTCAAGGGTGCATCAAGACCACTTCTATGAAGTTGTGGCCAAGAAGAAAGTGATCCCCGAGTGATGCCAGGGCATCTTAGCCAGTTTCACTGACCTTTTCTTTACTGTTTTTAGGTTAGTTTCATGCATTTCCTTAGGAAATAAGCTAGTTTTGGGTAGATAATCACTTACACCTTGACTCAAGCATACATTGTGCATTTTACATTATTTCATGAGGATTTTGCATAAGTTTAGTGACAAATTGTATGTTGCATTGCCCATGACTTGGACTAGAACTTTGATGCACTCTATTGCTTGATTTCAGGACCAAAGGAAGCAAGGAAAGGGAGGAAACTTGCAAGGTTAATAAGAAAAATGATTGCCAATGACACTCTCATAGCCATTATTGCCCACGTTAAGAGTCACGTTAACTAAGTTAACGTGAACTCTAACGTGGAAAAGGGAAGTTGAGCCAACGTTAGTGACACTTAACATTGTCACTAACGTTGGCAAACACTCATGAGTGGCCACGTAAGAGCCCACGTTAACCTAGTTAACGTGGCCTCTAATGTTAAATGGGGAAGAGAAGCCAACGTTAGTGACATTCAACATTTTCACTAATGTTGGCCTAAGGATGCAACACACCACGTTAACTCCCACGTTAACTTGGTTAACGTGGGAGCTAACGTAAGAAGTGAGAGTTATCGCCAACGTTAGTGACACTCAACATTGTCACTAACGTTGGAAGAAACCACACAACCCCCCAAGGAGCC
Source organism: Arachis hypogaea (assembly GCF_003086295.3). Classification (NCBI taxonomy): domain Eukaryota; kingdom Viridiplantae; phylum Streptophyta; class Magnoliopsida; order Fabales; family Fabaceae; genus Arachis; species Arachis hypogaea. Next base: position 49,581,644 of record NC_092051.1, read on the forward strand.
ACATTAACTTCCACGTTAACTTAGTTAACGTGGAAGCTAACGATGAGGAATGAATGATGAGCCAACGTTAGTGACATTCAACATTGTCACTAACGTTGGGATGGCTAAGAATGGCCACGTTAGAAGCCACGTTAACCTAGTTAACGTGGACTCTAACGTGAGATCTAGGGGCACATTGGAACGTTAGTGACAATGTTGAGTGTCACTAACGTTCTCGAAGGTTGGCAAGGCCACGTTAGAAGCCACGTTAACCTAGTTAACGTGGAGCTTTAACGTGAAGCAAAAAGGGGCACACTGGAACGTTAGTGACAATGTTGAGTGTCACTAACGTTCTCGAAGTTTGGCAAGGCCACGTTAGAAGCCACATTAACATAGTTAACGTGGGCTCTAACGTAAGGCAAAGGGGTACATTGGAACATTAGTGAAAATGTTAAGTGTCACTAACGTTCTCGAACTTATACTTTCACTAAATGTTAACACCCCTAACGCCCTGAGCTGAAGTCTCTGCCCACTTAGCACTTTCTCTCTGCAAGTAAAGCCAAGCCCAAATGAAGAAAAGAACTGCTTCAAACTCAAGATCCAAAGGCCTAAGACTTGAAGAGTAAACTAGAAGCTGAGAAGAGTCATATATATAGGAGTAGCTTTGAATTGTAAAAAAAGAGTTCTGGAGGCTGGAAAAAGAGAACTACTCTCTGTATTTTACTTTCTCTGAATTTTCTAGTTTTATGATGTATTCTCCATCTTTGTTTTCATTTTCAAGAGCTATGAATAACTAAACCCCTTTCATTGGGTTAGGGAGCTCTGTTGTAATTTGATGGATCAATACTAATTTTCATTATTCTTCTCCTATCTTTTCTCTTGATTTTACTTGAAAGCTTTCGATCTTCGTTCAATTGAGTAGTTATCTTGGAAGAGAAGCTATTCAAACTTGGATCTCTTTTGAACCTTGAAAGAGGAATGAAGAGATCAAGCTAGAAATGCTTTCTCATGCTGGACCAAATTGGGTTTGGATGGGTATGTGACTATAACCCTCTCAATACTTGATTTGGGAAATGCATGTGGTATAATCAGTGACCATACTTCATCTCTTCTCATGAGCAATTGACCAAGGAATTGGGCATTGATCAAGATTTGAGAGATTGAATTGCAAGAAATTGTAATTCAATCACTTAAGATTGCCATGGAGATCAATGAGTGCATTGATTGAGGAAGAGATGAAAATGAATTTGATTCGGAGAATGGCAACATCTCCTAAGCCCAATGAACTCCCCATCTCTGATCTTACCCATTCTCTTTAATTTCTGCCATTTACTTTTATGAGCAAATCCCCCATTCTCATTTACAATTCTGCAATTTACTTTCAGTCATTTGCTTTCAGTCCTTTAATTCTAGCATTTACTTTTCTGTTATTTACATTCCCACCATTTTATTTTCTGCAACTCTCAACCCAAATTCTGGATTCGCTCAACTAGAACATTCTTCTAATTAAAGTTGCTTGATCAATCAATCCCTGTGGGATTCGACCTCACTCTATTGTGAGTTTTTACTTGACGACAAATTCGGTACACTTGCCGAAGGGAGATTTGTTGTGAGATAAGTTTTTTATGCATCAAGTTTATGGCGCCGTTGCCGGGGATTGATTGTGCATCAACAATGATTAAATTGGAAGATCACTAGATTGAGCATTTTTATTTTGTGAATTTCATTTTCTGTTTGAGTGATTTACTTTTTGTTTTAGTTAAACTTCTTCCCTTCTCCGTCTACTCTTTTGTTCTTCTTTGTTATTTTCAATTCTGTTTGCTAACCCACTAACTGTTTGATATATTGCATCACCCACAACTAACAGTAATTCTGACACAAATACTTTCTGCACCTATTGATGCGCATAATCTAGTTATGCTACGATTTAGGAAATTGCACGATCGGCAAAATTCCTTCCGGCAAGTGCACCGGTTATCGTCAAGTAAAAACTCACAATAGAGTGAGGTCGAATCCCACAAGGATTGGTTGAGTGAGCAATTCGGATTAGAAGTGTGTTCTAGTTGAGCGGAATCAAGATTGAGATGAGTATTGTGGAATGTAAAATTGGCGGGGAAAAGTAAATGACAAGGAATTGAAATGGCGGAATCATAAATTGCATGAATTAAAGAGCAGAAACTAAATTGCTGAAATTAAAAGGGAATGGGGGTGATTGCATGAATTGAGTTGCAGAATGTAAAGAGAAAGTGGAAATCAGAAATGGGGAATTCATTGGGTTTAGGAGATATTGAAATCTCCGAATCAAAACATGTATATCTCTTCCTCAATCAATGCATTCATTGAATTTTGCTTGGCAATCTTATATGATTGGATCCCAATCCCTTGGCTCACCAATTCTCTCTAAAAACAAACAAATTCCCAATCCCTTGGTTTAAATGTTCATAAGAAGAGATGATGCTTGATCACTGATTATACCACACAATTTCATGAACCACAATTTGGTAGGATTACATGTCACAATATCCATCCAAACCCCAATCCAATTCACTGTGAGAAAGCTTCTCTAGCATGAATCCTCCATTCCTTTCCCAAGGCTCCGAAGGATTCCAAGTATGGGTAGTTTCTTTCCCAAGACAACTACTCAATGGAATTAGATCGAGAAGCTTTCTAACAAAATTCAAGAGAAAAGATTGAAGAAGAAGATAAACTATTATTGATTCATTGAATTACAATAGAGCTCCCTAACCCAATGAAAGGGGGTTTAGTGAATCATAGCTCTGAATTCAATTACAAAGAAAAGGAAAACTAGCTAAAAGTGAAAGTAACAGTCCCCATCAGGGGCTGGATTCCCCTTCAATCCCCCCCCTCTCAAATGCAGAAACTAAGGCCTTTAAATAGGCTCCCTAAATTACAAAATGAAAATGAAATTTAAAGCAAATTACAATCAAATGAAAATAAACTATTCTAGATGATTCTTGTGGCCTTGATTTGGTGTTGTTGATGGGCCTTGCTTGCTTGAAGGGCTGAGTGACATAATTGATCCAAAAAGGATAATGATCCATTAAACTACACTCAAATGTTGCACCCCCTTTCTTGAGTCGTCACTTTGTTCTCTTGTCAACCTTACCAATTTGATGCCAAATATAGACTATTATACCTCGTTGGAAAGCTATGGATGTCAGCTTTCTAACGCAACTGAAAGCACTTCAATTGGATCTCTACAACTCGAGTTATACTCCATAGAAGGTGAAGAGGTCAGCTGGCCTGATTGCATGTTGGTACTATGCTCTTCTATGCACATTACGGGGCTGTTTTCTCCCTCAATTTTTAGTATCCACCATGCATGCCATATATGCTTGGAAAGCTCTAGATATCTTCTTTCCAATGCATTTTGAATCACCTCATTTGGAGTTTTGTAGCTCAAGTTATTTATGTTTGAAGAAGGCATGGTCAAGCTGTTCCATATAACACGTTTAAGCTTCAGTTTAAGGTTAAACTGAAGCTTAAACGTGGATAAAGGAAGGGCAGCCCTGGAGGTCGAACACGTTTAACCTCCAGTTTGAGGTCAAACTGGAGGTTAAACGTGGAAGCTTAGAATGGTAGCCCTGGAGGTGTCGAACACGTTTAACCTCCAGTTTGAGGTCAAACTGGAGGTTAAACGTGGAAATGGAGAGAGCAACCCTGGAGGAGAAAGGCTGTCGAACACGTTTAAGCTCCAGTTTGAGGTCAAACTGGAGCTTAAACGTGGAAATGGCTCCCTGGTGCTATTCCCACTTCTGGCGTTTAACCTCCAGTTTGAGGTCAAACTGGAGGTTAAACGTGGAACTCCTTCCTGAGTGGCATTATCATTCTAGCGTTTAACCTCCAGTTTGAGGTCAAACTGGAGGTTAAACGTGGAAATGCTTCTTTGGTGAGACCTTCCATTCTGGCGTTTAACCTCCAGTTTGAGGTCAAACTGGAGGTTAAACTTCATTTCCAGCATTTCTTATCCTTCATGATTTTTGGCGTTTAAGCTCCAGTTTAGGCTTAAACTGGAACTTAAACTCCACATGTGATATTCAAGCTTCCTTTATTGATTTTGTTGCTTCCTTGCCTAGCCTCTTCTTCCCTGAAATCATCCAAACAGTTGCATCAAAGTCTTGCTAAAATTCATGAGAATTCTTCCATTCATAGCATTCAAGGAATATAACTAAAAACTCATGGAATTTGCATAAAAATCTTCATGTTTGAATGATTTAAGACAAGCATGACTATTTGGCCCAAATGATTACTTAAGGCTCAAGAAAATGCATAAAACAACTAAAAATAACATAAAAAATGCTAGTGAAACTAGCCTAAGATGCCTTGGCATCATAACAACAAACTTAATACTTGCTTGTCCCTAAGCAAGTTCTGAATTATTGAGAAGAAAGAATGAAACAGAAGGTAAATTCATTAGCCATATCAGTAAGTAATTGACATTGATTAATGGGGTGTTCATGCAGAAAGTTGTTGCAGCATCACTTTATTGTTTCTTAGGTAAGAATGTCACTTTTTATGTTTCCACTAAAACACTGCTATGGCCTCTTGTTATTCACATATCCTTGGCAAGTTTCTTTTCTTTGTTTTTCTTTTTCTTTGAGCTTATTTGCTCCTTGTTGCTCAGTGTCATGTGTTGCACAAGCCTTTGGCATTTTCTTTTTCTTATCAGTGCACTACACATATCCACTACAGGCATTTTAGTTCACATTTCTTCTTGAGACATTGGTGCTCAGCACCTCTTTGTGTGACTAAATGCTTTGTATTTAGGTTGCTCTTGATAATGGACTTTTGGTTGATAATCCCGGGTTAGTAAACCCAAGTTACCAAGTGTTGAAACACTCCTCAGAACCTATTCATCCAAGCATATCCTTAATACATAAACACCACAGGCATTTGTCTCAGAAGTTCAAACCATTGGTGCCTAGCTTATTTTCTCAATTTTTTTTTTTTTTGCTTTTTGGTTGCCCTTTTTCAGTGGCTTTTTCTTCTTCTTTTTCTTTCTTTTTCATGGCCAAAGACATTTATTCATCAAGATCCATAGACAGCATTCTAATTTCCACTAAAAGTGACAATTCTAACTTTATTTCTTAGTGAGCTGACTATTCAATCAAACATGCATACCACCACTTAATCTTATTTGATTTCTTACCAAATGGAATTGAGTTACTTTTGTTCAAACTTTTCTTTTATTTTTGGAAACAGAACAAGCATGGCAAGCATACATTTAAGCAAGTGAAGTTTATCCAGACACTTAGACTATCACTTATTTGGAAATTAAACAAACAGACAAACAAAAACTGCAATGACTCAAACTTAAAGCACGGGTGCATGCAAACTTCCAATATCAGCAATTCAAAGTACAAGCAATTAAGTGACAATACAACCTTTTAGCATCTTCTTTGTTGTTCATCATCCTTCCTAGCCTTGGTGTTCTCTTTGATGATGATGTATATTCCTTCCATGAGATTGATTGTCTTCCTGCAAAGCTATTAGAAGTTGCTTGTTCCCCAAGCACTTTGAGAATTGGTTAGCATGCATGTATGTTTGTAGGCCTCTGAACTTAGATTGGTGTGTGAACACCAAACTTAGTTCCTTGCCATATGTAGCAATTTGGATCATATGCAGAAAACCTCATGTGCTTTTATTAAGAAAATAACTATGAACTAGAAAAAGAAACTATGAACTAGAAATTAAACTATTGGTTAAGTAGTTTCCCTGATTGGTTGGAGCTAGTGACTAGTCATGCTGAGGTAGAAATGTGCTTTTAATGAAGTTTTTGGTGGAACACCAAACTTAGAATCTCACATTCACCCTTGAATTGTTTTGGTGTGCAACACCAAACTTAGCTCCTTGCAATACAGATAAATCTACTTAACTCTTTTATTGAAATAACTAGAAGAGAAAAACTACCTTTGGTTGGGTTGCCTCCCAACAAGCGCTTCTTTAACGTCATTAGCTTGACATGCTGTTCCTGACTTTCTTCCTCTTCTTCCAGTTTGTTAAGAGGAATGACTTCAAGTGGATAAAGGAGCTAGTTAGTGCCCCTTGTTGTGAATGCTTCTTTCCAGCAAGCTTTCCCTTGTGATTGGCTTGAGTGAACTTGCTTGTTGGCTCAGGAGTTGGATTGTTCTTCGACCTTCTCTTCTTCATGGATATGATCCTTTGTGTCTCGGTCACAATCCTCATTTTGGTGCTTGTTTCTACTGCCTTTATATCCTTGATCTCAGAACTTGGTTGTTGTTGGACAGTTGGAGTATCCTGTTCATCAAAAGCTTCCTGAATTTGTGGTTCAATGAACCCTTCCTCTTTGCAACTCTCTGTGTCATTGGAGTGTGATCTCCCTTTATTGACTTTCTCCCTTTCTTGTTCTTCTGATTCCTCCCTTGGGTTTGCCATGGTATCACTAGAAGAATTGTGGGTAGGGATTTGCTTTGATAGATATTCAATTTGTGCTTCTAGCTTTTGAATGGCAGCACCTTGATTTTGTAAGTTGGATATCACTTCTTCCTTAAAGCCTTTCAAATCGGCCACATCTCTGCCCATAGTTGCAATCATTCCTTCTATCCTGTTTAATTGATCTTGAAATTGTTGGTTCGGATTGGGTTGATGAGGTTGATTATCTTGGCTGTGATATGGTGGCTGGGAGTATGTGTTTTGTGTGGGCTGATAGAGTCTTTGGTTGGAGTGTTGGTAGTGGTATGACTCTTGTGTGTAGTGGAATGAGTCTTGTGGATAGTGAAATGAATTGTATGAATTTGAGAAGGAATTTTGTGCTGAGAAATGCTCAAGTGATGAAGAATTTGGATATGTAAAACTAGGAGGTGAGGTTGGATAATTCAGAGGTGATGGCTCTTGATGAATGGGGTGTGAATAAGTGAAATCTCTTTGGTTTTGATCTTCCCAGCCACAACTTGAGTAGTGATCAAATTCACCAAAACATGGACCATTTTGTGGCTCTGGGAAGTACCCCGTTTCCTGTTCCTGATACTCCCACCCACCATGAGCATAATAACATGAATCATTCTGTGGTGGTGGAGATTTTCTCATGAATTTTGATTGACCAAAAGATGATGGATACTCCTTTCTTTTTTGCAATGTGCTCAGTCTCAAACAATACTCATCTAAAGATAGTGGAAATCCCATAGTGAGGCAATATCACAAACAGCTAGTGGTTAGTATGCTAACAAGTGAATAAGCAAAGAAAACAAATTAAAATTTGCAGAAATTAGCAGTAATAAACTGAAACAAAAACTATTAACAAAAGAAAAGAAAAATTGCTCAATCTAGTTAACTTCCAATTGGAGAATTGTCAATCGAAAACCAATCCCCGGCAACGGCGCCATAAACTTGATGCGCATAATCTAGTTATGCTACGATTTAGGAAATTGCACGATCGGCAAAATTCCTTCCGGCAAGTGCACCGGTTATCGTCAAGTAAAAACTCACAATAGAGTGAGGTCGAATCCCACAAGGATTGGTTGAGTGAGCAATTCGGATTAGAAGTGTGTTCTAGTTGAGCGGAATCAAGATTGAGATGAGTATTGTGGAATGTAAAATTGGCGGGGAAAAGTAAATGACAAGGAATTGAAATGGCGGAATCTTAAATTGCATGAATTAAAGAGCAGAAACTAAATTGCTGAAATTAAAAGGGAATGGGGGTGATTGCATGAATTGAGTTGCAGAATGTAAAGAGAAAGTGGAAATCAGAAATGGGGAATTCATTGGGTTTAGGAGATATTGAAATCTCTGAATCAAAACATGTATATCTCTTCCTCAATCAATGCATTCATTGAATTTTGCTTGGCAATCTTATATGATTGGATCCCAATCCCTTGGCTCACCAATTCTCTCTAAAAACAAACAAATTCCCAATCCCTTGGTTTAAATGTTCATAAGAAGAGATGATGCTTGATCACTGATTATACCACACAATTTCATGAACCACAATTTGGTAGGATTACATGTCACAATATCCATCCAAACCCCAATCCAATTCACTGTGAGAAAGCTTCTCTAGCATGAATCCTCCATTCCTTTCCCAAGGCTCCGAAGGATTCCAAGTATGGGTAGTTTCTTTCCCAAGACAACTACTCAATGGAATTAGATCGAGAAGCTTTCTAACAAAATTCAAGAGAAAAGATTGAAGAAGAAGATAAACTATTATTGATTCATTGAATTACAATAGAGCTCCCTAACCCAATGAAAGGGGGTTTAGTGAATCATAGCTCTGAATTCAATTACAAAGAAAAGGAAAACTAGCTAAAAGTGAAAGTAACAGTCCCCATCAGGGGCTGGATTCCCCTTCAATCCCCCCCTCTCAAATGCAGAAACTAAGGCCTTTAAATAGGCTCCCTAAATTACAAAATGAAAATGAAATTCAAAGCAAATTACAATCAAATGAAAATAAACTATTCTAGATGATTCTTGTGGCCTTGATTTGGTGTTGTTGATGGGCCTTGCTTGCTTGAAGGGCTGAGTGACATAATTGATCCAAAAAGGATAATGATCCATTAAACTACACTCAAATGTTGCACCCCCTTTCTTGAGTCGTCACTTTGTTCTCTTGTCAACCTTACCAATTTGATGCCAAATATAGACTATTATACCTCGTTGGAAAGCTATGGATGTCAGCTTTCTAACGCAACTGGAAGCACCTCAATTGGATCTCTACAACTCGAGTTATACTCCATGGAAGGTGAAGAGGTCAGCTGGCCTGATTGCATGTTGGTACTCTGCTCTTCTATGCACATTACGGGGCTGTTTTCTCCCTCAATTTTTAGTATCCACCATGCATGCCATATATGCTTGGAAAGCTCTAGATGTCTTCTTTCCAATGCATTTTGAATCACCTCATTTGGAGTTTTGTAGCTCAAGTTATTTATGTTTGAAGAAGGCATGGTCAAGCTGTTCCATATAACACGTTTAAGCTTCAGTTTAAGGTTAAACTGAAGCTTAAACGTGGATAAAGGAAGGGCAGCCCTGGAGGTCGAACACGTTTAACCTCCAGTTTGAGGTCAAACTGGAGGTTAAACGTGGAAGCTTAGAATGGTAGCCCTGGAGGTGTCGAACACGTTTAACCTCCAGTTTGAGGTCAAACTGGAGGTTAAACGTGGAAATGGAGAGAGCAACCCTGGAGGAGAAAGGCTGTCGAACACGTTTAAGCTCCAGTTTGAGGTCAAACTGGAGCTTAAACGTGGAAATGGCTCCCTGGTGCTATTCCCACTTCTGGCGTTTAACCTCCAGTTTGAGGTCAAACTGGAGGTTAAACGTGGAACTCCTTCCTGAGTGGCATTATCATTCTGGCGTTTAACCTCCAGTTTGAGGTCAAACTGGAGGTTAAACGTGGAAATGCTTCTTTGGTGAGACCTTCCATTCTGGCGTTTAACCTCCAGTTTGAGGTCAAACTGGAGGTTAAACTTCATTTCCAGCATTTCTTATCCTTCATGATTTTTGGCGTTTAAGCTCCAGTTTAGGCTTAAACTGGAACTTAAACTCCACATGTGATATTCAAGCTTCCTTTATTGATTTTGTTGCTTCCTTGCCTAGCCTCTTCTTCCCTGAAATCATCCAAACAGTTGCATCAAAGTCTTGCTAAAATTCATGAGAATTCTTCCATTCATAGCATTCAAGGAATATAACTAAAAACTCATGGAATTTGCATAAAAATCTTCATGTTTGAATGATTTAAGACAAGCATGACTATTTGGCCCAAATGATTACTTAAGGCTCAAGAAAATGCATAAAACAACTAAAAATAACATAAAAAATGCTAGTGAAACTAGCCTAAGATGCCTTGGCATCACCTATCTTTTCTTGCTTGCACTTGATGGTTGTATGACAGGGAGAAGAAGCGAGGCTTCAACTTCCTTCGATTCTGAACCTGAGAGGACCTTCCTTAGATTAAGGAGGGAGGCAAGAAGAAAGAAAGTGGTTGGTGCTATGGAAGAAGAGGAATTCTTTGAAACAAACATGGAAGACAACATGGAAAACCATCATGAAGAAGAAGATCACAACCATGGGGAGGAGGTAGAGCAAATCATGCTGGGGAGGATAGAAGAGTTTTGGGCTCTTACATCAATCCAAACCCAGGCAATTGTGGAAGTAGCATCCAAAAGCCAACAATCCATGCCAACAACTTCGAACTTAAATCACAGCTCATCACCCTTGTTCAGAACAACTGTTCGTTTGGAGGAAGTGTTCAAGAAGACCCCAATCAACATTTAACCACCTTCCTGAGAATATGTGACACAGTGAAGTCTAATGGTGTTCATCCTGACGCCTATAGACTAATCTTATTTCCATTCTCACTCAGGGACAAGGCAGCCAAATGGCTGGAATCTTTCCCAAGGGAAAGCTTGACAACTTGGGAAGACGTGGTGAACAAATTCTTAGCAAGATTTTACCCTCCTCAACGAATCAATAGGCTGAGAGCTGAGGTCCAAACTTTCAGGCAACAAGATGGTGAGACTCTATATGAAGCATGGGAGAGGTTCAAGGACTTAACAAGGAGGTGTCCACCTGACATGTTCAACAAATGGGTGCAGCTGCACATTTTCTATGAAGGGCTCTCTTATGAGTCAAAGAAGGCCGTAGACCATTCATCTGGAGGATCTTTAAATAAGAAGAAGACCATTGAGGAAGCCATAGATGTTATTAAAACAGTAGCAGAGAACGACTACTTCTATGCTTCCGAAAGAGGGAACACAAGAGGAGTAATGGAGCTAAACAATGTAGATGCTCTGCTGGCCCAAAACAAGCTCATTACCCAGCAGCTGGCTGACCTCACCAAGAAGATGGAGATGAACCAAGTAGCAGCAATCTCCACTTCATCAACAATCCAAGAAGGAGTGAATGAAGAAGCAGAGGGGAGTCAGGAGCAAGCCAACTACATTGGGAATTCACCAAGGAAAAACTATGATCCATACTCCAAAACCTACAACCCTGGATGGAGAAACCACCCAAACTTTGGGTGGGGAAGTGAGCAAGATCAAAACCAAGACCAGAGACGTTACAACTCCAACAACAATGCAGCTCACCAGCAATTCACACAGAGGACGTCTCAACACCCCCATAACAACACTTCTTCATATGCTTATCAAAACCAAAATAACACATCTGCTCCGAATCACCCATCAATTGATGACAAGCTCTCTAAGATTGAAGCCCTACTTGAAGGAATATGCCAAGAGATTCAAGAAAATAAGGTGTTCAAAGAGGAAGTGCGAGCCAATATTAAGAACCAGGGAGAGACCATTAGGAAGCTGGAATTCCAGGTGGGATATTTAGCTGAGAAGATTCCTAAAACCACCGATAGTTTCCCAAGTGACACGGAGAAAAACCCCAAGGGAGAAGCAAAGAAAGTAAGATGGGAAGATTGCAAAATGATCACTACGAGTGATCAAGAGACTGAAGACAAGCAAGGCAAACTTTGCAAACAACCTGAAGACAACTCAACAAAGGAGGAGGATAGAAATCACCAAAGACCAGAAATTTCACAACAAGAGTTGCTGAAGCTCAATGCTCCCTTCCCTCAACTGCTCAATGGTGCTGTGGGAAAGAGAATATACTCAAGGTTCCTAGACTTGTTTGCATCTCTGCATGTAAACATATCATTCATCAAGGCAATTCAACAAATGCCTGCATTCATCAAGTATATGAAGGAACTTCTTCCCAGGAAAAGCTCACTCAAAGGAGGCCAGACTATAGTGATGAACAAGGAATGTAGTGCCCTTATTCAACATGAGCTGCCTACAAAAAAAAGAGACCCAGGGAGTTTTCACATCCCTTGTGCCATAGGTGAAACTATGTTCGATAGAGCACTATGTGATTTGGGGGCCAGCATCAACTTACTGCCTTTATCCCTGGTGAAGAGGCTGCAGATTAATGAGATAATGCCCACAGATGTAATCATCAGACTGGCTGACAAAACTCAAAAGCAAGCAATAGGAGTGGTGGAAAATGTGTTGCTAAAGGTTGGGAAATACTTTCTCCCAACAGACTTTGTCATTCTGGACATGGAAGAGAGTCACACTCACCCAATCATATTGGGAAGACCATTCCTAGCTACGGCCAGGGCACTTATCGATGTAGAGAAAGGGGAGCTAATATTGAGAATCCATGATGAACGACTCAGCTTCAATGTCTTCAAACTCTCACAAGAAACAGATCAAGAGGACAAGGAACTAAGCACAAACGATAAAGAGACACTGAAGGAGGAGACAAGCATTGAAGCACAGCAAGTTCATTCTGAAACCCCCTCAATTGATAAACAAGGAAAACAGCAATTGCCACAACTCAAGAAAAAGTTGGAGGAACCTAAACCTCTAGAGGCATGTGAAGACAACATCACAACTTCTTGGAAAAAAAAGGTCACCAAGGGGAAGGCAACCTCAAAAGAAACAAAGAAGAAGGTACCAAGGAAATGGAGGAACAAGAAGATCCCTACGGAAGACTTCTCTTCAGGGGATAGAGTTGTCTCAGCTTACTTCCCAAATATTCCCCCTAATCTCCCTACTGTACTATCTCAGTTACCTAAGGTCTTCACTATCAACAGAGTTCTTTCCCTAGAACATGTGGAAATCATTGATCTAACCAATGGATACAAGTCCACAGCAAGAGGGGAGGATTTTAAGCACTACCAACCACCCTGATGAAGGAAAAACGTCAAGCTAGTGACGCTAAAGAAGTGCTTTATGGGAGGCAACCCATGTTTTATATGTTTTTAAAATAATGAATAAATCGATGTTTATGAATTTTAACCCAAACTTGACAAACACTTGGTGAAATCTTTATCATGCAGTCTATAGTGAAGAACAAGTTTGGTGTTCAAAGCAGAACTCTTGGAGCTTTGAACAAAACTTTTTATCACAATGCTTCAAACTAAGTTTGGTGTCACCCCATGGTGCCACCAAAATGCATGAGGATACACTAGTAGTTGGCTAAGTTGAAATTCATAAATATACAAACTCTCTTTCTTCCCTTGTATTCTAGCCGTAGAGTTTGAATTTTTTTTATGATATTAATTTCCTTATTTTAAATCTTAATAGGAAAGGAAAAGAAGCATGAAAAGGGATTGATTGGACAATTAAATGGGGGAGATTTCACCACTTAATGAAGAGCACTACACACATGTCCCAAGAGAAAACGCATGGGGAAACGCTGCCATGCAACATTGGAGAAAGAAGACCCTTGAAGATCGAACCAATCACTCTCATTAAGTGATGATCCTTGTCTTTTCTTCATACACAACCCCAACCGTCCATCAAGTAACAATCCTTGCAATCCACACCTTTCATCCACTCATGACCCCCTATATAAGTGAACCTTAGTGCATGATCATTCCTCACACTCAAATTCCCACTCTCCATACTTCATACTTTCGGCTTGCTCAAACCCCTTCATCACACTCTGTCCTAGCCAACCTATTCCTCATCTCTCCGTATCCTCCAACCTCCACTTCAAAACAGCAACTCAATTCATAGCATCATCAAGCTCAAAGAGGCAAAAGAGGAAGGAACCCATGGAGAGTGTTCCTTTCAATGAGAAGAAATTCAAAACTGCCTTTCATGAACGTGAATTCGAACAGATAAGGGTGAGAAAGATATTGCCAGAGTTAATCTTCCAAATCAATGCAGATGAGTCACCACAAATTCTGGAGAAAATCGAACAGAGGGGGTGGAAATTGCTCACAAGTCCAGAGGGGAAGATCAATGGAAACCTCATCAAAGAATTTTATGCGAATGTAGTAAGAGAGGATAAAACCAAGGCCCCAACCTTCAAAAGTTACGTAAGAGGAAAAGAGGTGGACTTCAGCCCAAATGCCATAACAAGAGTTCTTCACCTGAAATCACCTCGTTTTGATGAGGAAAGTTATCAAGCAAGGATAAGTAGAAGCCCTGATAATAATGAGCTCTCAGAGATAATGGCAGACATCTGTGTTATAGCAGCTGACTGGGAGAGGTACACAGATGGGAGACCCAAGTTCATCAAGAGAGGAGACCTGAGCCCTGAAGCCAAGGGGTGGTTTGAACTTGTGAGGAGGTCCATTCTACCAACTGCAAATAATTCAGAGGTAAACATCAATCGAGCTACTATGGTGCATTGCTTAATACAAGGTGGGGAAATCAACGTGAATGAGCTCATCGCCGAGGGGATTCAAGATTCAGCTGAGAAGGTTGATTCAGGTGCCAGGCTTTGGTACCCCAGCACCATTCTCCGCTTATGCAACAAGGCTAAGGTAGTATTTGAGGACAGCAACCCAGACTGAGTGAACCTAGGGAGGCCAGTTACACTCGAACGATTGGTTTATACTACACCTGCTCAGCAACAAAGAAGGCCACAAATAGGGAAACCAAAAGCAAAAGAAAAAGTTTACCAAGAGGAACATTATCAGGAAGAATACCAGCAAGAAGAGCATCATGACCCAGACAACTTGAATATGACTTACCTTCTAAGAGCCATTGAAGATTTGGGACAGAGGCATATGGAAGGACAAGAGCAAATACTGAACCTTCAAACCAACTGGCTGAGCCAACAGGAAGTATGGCAAAAACAACAAATGGAGCAGCAGCAGAAACACTACTCCAGGCTCACTCAAGCCATCAACCAAGTGAACGAGAGGCAAGAGCTCCAAGAGAAGCACTTGCAAGAACTCAACCAGCGGCAGATAGCCCAAATGAAAACTTTTAATGAGTTCAGTGTACTCAATGAAGGAAGGCAACTACATAGGGAAGAGTTCTATGTGAACACTCAAGCCAAGTTGAACTACATGACTAGTAACATGCATCAGCTGTACTATGCCATCCCTATATATGATGAGGTCCAAAAAGATTTTGTAGAACAAGAAGAGAGGAAGGTAAAACAGCAAAAGGAGACACTCAAGAAGAAGATGGAAGATGGTGGTTTCTGGAAGAAGCTGCTTGGAAAAGGCAAAGGAAGTGGGAGCACAAGCACTCAAGAGAGACACAATGAGGACAAGCAAGGAGGGGAGCATGGGCATCCACATGAATGAAAGGTGGTGGAGTTCCTTTTAGTCCATCGTTTTCTATGCTTTAAATAAGGAAGATCTTGTATGAAATAGAACCTGCTTCCATGTTATGTTTAAACTTTTTAAATTCTGTCTTTTAAGTTTTCTCTCTGAATAGGTCCATGATTTCTGGTTTAAATGACACTGCATCTTTCCCTTATTTACTTGTAAGCTTGTTCCTTTTGAATTAAATGAAGAGAGAATGATTGTTTTTAAAAGACCAGAGTGGAGTTCATATTGTGGAAGTGCATTCATAAATCTTTGGGGTAGTCATAAGTTAGCTAAGTTGGTTCAACCACAAGGTTAGGAGGACAACTATCTATCCTGAATACTTGACTTTGGATATACCCATGAGACTGAGCATATGACAAGATCCTAATAAGAGAAAAGGGAAAGAATAATGGAAGTGAAAAACAAAAGAAAAAGAGTAAGAAATAAGGCTAGGCACTAATGGTTTGGACCTTGAGACAAGTGTCTGTGGTGCTCCTGTGTGAGGGATCTACTTGGATGAATAAGCTCTCAGGGGTGCTTTATCACTTGGTAACTTGGGTTAACTAACCCGGGATTATCAGCTAAAAATCCACTATCAAGAGTAACCCTCACTACAGAGCATTTAGTAACCCAAAGAGGTGCTGGACACCAAGGTCTCAAGAAAAGAAAATAAACAAACTATATGCCTGTGGTGTGTATGTATGGGGGAGAGACTTGAGGGAGTAAGTCCTTAGGGGTGCTTCAACACCTAGCACCTTGAACCAACTGGTTCGGGAGTGATGGCTGAAAACTTATCTTAAAGAGTTGCCCCCTTACAGAGCACTTAGCCTAAATAACACAAATAACCCTTGAAATAACAATAAAAGGAACAATGAATAAAAGTCTCATGGGATATAAACAAAGTAAGTATTTAGGGACATGATAAAGGTCTGAAAGCCAGTAATGGAATGAACCTAAGTTGCTATGCATGAAACCACCATAAAATCAGTAACATGACTTCCACAAGAATGACTCACTCCTCTGGATATTCCATTCATCATTCTCTTGTTCCAGTACTTGCTTAGGGACAAGCAAGCTTTAAGTTTGGTGTTGTGATGCCAGGGCATCTTAGCCAGTTTTACTGACCTTTTCTTTACTGTTTTTAGGTTAGTTTCATGCATTTCCTTAGGAAATAAGCTAGTTTTGGGTAGATATTCACTTACACCTTGACTCAAGCATACATTGTGCATTTTACATTATTTTATGAGGATTTTGCATAAGTTTAGTGACAAATTGTATGTTGCATTGCCCATGACTTGGACTAGAACTTTGATGCACTCTATTGCTTGATTTCAGGACCAAAGGAAGCAAGGAAAGGGAGGAAACTTGCAAGGTTAATGAGAAAAGTGATTGCCAATGACACTCTCATAGCCATCATTGCCCACGTTAAGAGTCACGTTAACTAAGTTAATGTGAACTCTAACGTGGAAAACGGAAGTTGAGCCAACGTTAGTGACACTTAACATTGTCACTAACGTTGGCAAACACTCATGAGTGGCCACGTTAGAGCCCACGTTAACCTAGTTAACGTGGCCTCTAACGTTAAAGGGGGAAGAGAAGCCAACGTTAGTGACATTCAACATTGTCACTAACGTTGGCCTAAGGATGCAACACACCACGTTAACTTGGTTAACGTGGGAGCTAACGTAAGAAGTGAGAGTTGTCGCCAACGTTAGTGACACTTAACATTGTCACTAACGTTGGAAGCAACCACACAACCCTCCAAGGAGCCACGTTAGCTTCCACAACGTGGAAGCTAACGATGAGGAATGAATGATGAGCCAACGTTAGTGACACTCAACATTGTCACTAAAGTTGGGATGGCTAAGAATGGCCACGTTAGAAGCCACGTTAACCTAGTTAACGTGGACTCTAACGTGAGATCTAGGGGCACATTGGAACGTTAGTGACAATGTTGAGTGTCACTAACATTCTCGAAGGTTGGCAAGGCCACGTTAGAAGCCACGTTAACCTAGTTAACGTGGAGCTTTAACGTGAAGCAAAAAGGGGCACACTGGAACATTAGTGACAATGTTGAGTGTCACTAACGTTCTCGAAGTTTGGCAAGGCCACGTTAGAAGCCACGTTAACATAGTTAACGTGGGCTCTAACATGAGGCAAAGGGGTACATTGGAACGTTAGTGAAAATGTTAAGTGTCACTAACGTTCTCGAACTTATACTTTCACTAAATGTTAACACCCCTAACGCCCTGAGCTGAAGTCTCTGCCCACTTAGCACTTTCTCTCTGCAAGTAAAGCCAAGCCCAAATGAAGAAAAGAACTGCTTCAAACTCAAGATCCAAAGGCCCAAGACTTGAAGAGTAAACTAGAAGCTGAGAAGAGTAGTATATATAGGAGTAGCTTTGAATTGTAAAAAAAGAGTTCTAGAGGCTGGAAAAAGAGAACTACTCTCTGTATTTTACTTTCTCTGCATTTTCTAGTTTTATGATGTATTCTCCATCTTTGTTTTCATTTTCAAGAGCTATGAACAACTAAACCCCTTTCATTGGGTTAGGGAGCTCTGTTGTAATTTGATGGATCAATACTAATTTTCATTATTCTTCTCCTATCTTTTCTCTTGATTTTACTTGAAAGATTTCGATCTTCATCCAATTGAGTAGTTATCTTGGAAGAGAAGCTATTCAAACTTGGATCTCTTTTGAACCTTGAAAGAGGAATGAAGAGATCAAGCTAGAAATGCTTTCTCATGCTGGACCAAATTGGGTTTGGATAGGTATGTGACTATAACCCTCTCAATACTTGATTTGGGAAATGCATGTGGTATAATCAGTGACCATACTTCATCTCTTCTCATGAGCAATTGACCAAGGAATTGGCTATTGATCAAGATTTGAGAGATTGAATTGCAAGAAATTGTAATTCAATCACTTAAGATTGCCAAGGAGATCAATGAGTGCATTGATTGAGGAAGAGATGAAAATGAACTTGATTCGGAGAATTGCAACATCTCCTAAGCCCAATGAACTCCCCATCTCTGATCTTACCCATTCTCTTTAATTTCTGCCATTTACTTTTATGAGCAAATCCCCCATTTCCATTTACAATTCTGCAATTTACTTTCAGTCATTTGCTTCCAGTCCTTTAATTCTAGCATTTACTTTTCTGTTATTTACATTCCCGCCATTTTATTTTCTGCAACTCTCAACCCAAATTCTGGATTCGCTCAACTAGAACATTCTTCTAATTAAAGTTTCTTGATCAATCAATCCCTGTGGGATTCGACCTCACTCTATTGTGAGTTTTTACTTGACGACAAATTCGGTACACTTGCCGAAGGGAGATTTGTTGTGAGACAAGTTTTCTGTGCATCACCGGGGTCCCTTTCAAACTCAAAAAGAATGAGTATCCGGAGATCCGACATGAGATCCGAAGAAGAGGTTGGGAAATTCTCACCAACCCCATTCAACAAGTCGGAATCTTAATGGTTCAAGAATTCTATGCCAATGCATGGATCACCAAGAACCATGATCAAAGTGTGAACCCGGACCCTAAGAATTGGCTTACAATGGTCCGAGGGAAATACTTAGATTTTAGTCCGGAAAATGTAAGGTTGGCATTCAACTTGCCCATGATACAAGGAGATGCACACCCCTACACTAGAAGGGTCAACTTTGATCAAAGGTTGGACCAAGTCCTCATGGACAAATGTGAAGAGGACGCTCAATGGAAGAGAGATTCAAGAGGGAAGCCGGTTCAACTAAGAAGGCATGACCTCAAGCCCGTGGCTAGGGGATGGTTGGAGTTCATCCAACGCTCAATCATTCCCACTAGCAACCGGTCCGAAGCTACTAATAGACTGAGCTATCATGATACATAGCATCATGATTGGAGAGGAAGTAGAAGTTCATGAGGTTATATCCCAAGAACTCTACAAGGTGGCGGACAAGTCCTCTCCTTTGGCAAGGTTAGCCTTCCCTCATCTCATTTGTCACCTTTGCAATTCGGTTGGAATTGACATAGAGGGAGACATTCTCATTGATGAGGACAAACCCATCACTAAGAAAAGGATGGAGAAAACAAGAGAACCTCATCAAGAGCATGAGGAAATTCCTCATCATGAAATCCCTGAGATGCCTCAAGGGATGCATCTTCCTCCACAAAACTATTGGGAGCAAATCAATACCTCCCTAGGAGAATTAAGTTCCAACATGGGAAAACTAAGGGTGGAACACCAAGAGCATTCCATCCTCCTCCATGAAATTAGAGAAGATCAAAGAACCATGAGAGAGGAGCAACAAAGGCAAGGAAGAGACATTGAGGAGCTCAATCACTCTATAAGATCTTCAAGAGGAAGAACAAGCCGCCATCACTAAGGTGGACCCGTTCTTTAATTTCCTTGTTCTTTATTTTCGAAAATTATGCTTTATGTTTATCTATGTTTGTGCCTTTATTATATGATCATTAGTGTCTATGCCTTAAAGCTATGAAAATGAATCTATCACCTTTCTTAAATGAAAAATGTTTTTAATTGAAAAAGAAAAAGAAGTACATGAATCTTGAATTTTAAAATAGTTTAATTATTTTGATGTGGTGGCAATGCTATTATTTTTCTGAATGAATGCTTGAACAGTGCATATTTTTGAATTTGATTGTTTATGAATGTTAAAATTGTTGGCTCTTGAAAGAATGAAAGGAAAAGGAGAAATGTTATCTGATGATCTGAAAAATCATAAAATTGATTCTTGAAGCAAGAAAAAGCAGTGAAAAGCTTGCAGAAAAAAAAAAGAGAAAGAAAAAGAAAAGCAAGCAGAAAAAGCCAATACCCCTTTAAACCAAAAGGCAAGGGTGATAAAAAAAAGGATCCAAGGCTTTGAGCATCTGTGGATAGGAGGGCCCACAGGAATAAAATCCTGGCCTAAGCGGCTAAACCAAGCTGTCCCTAACCATGTGCTTGTGGCGTGAAGGTGTCAAGTGAAAACTTGAGACTGAGCGGTTAAAGTCGAGGTCCAAAGCAAAAAGAAGAGTGTGCTTAAGAACCCTGGACACCTCTAATTGGGAACTCTAGCAAAGCTGAGTCACAATCTGAAAAGGTTCACCCAGTTATGTTTCTGTGGCATTTATGTATCTGGTGGTAATACTAGAAAACAAAGTGCTTAGGGCCACGGCCAAGACTCATAAAGTAGCTGTGTTCAAGAATCAACATACTTAACTAGGAGAATCAATAACACTATCTGGATTCTGAGTTCCTATATATGCCAATCATTCTGAACTTCAAGGAATAAAGTGAGATGCCAAAATTGTTCAGAAGCAAAAAGCTAAAAGCCCCGCTCATCTAATTAATACTGATCTTCATAGATGTTTTTGGAATTCATTGTATATTCTCTTTTTTTATCCTATTTGATTTTCAGTTGCTTGGGGACAAGCAACAATTTAAGTTTGGTGTTGTGATGAGCGGATAATTTATACGCTTTTTGGCATTGTTTATAGTATGTTTTTAGTATATTTTAGTTAGTTTTTATTATGTTTTTATTAGTTTTTATTTAAAAATCACTCTTCTGGACTTTACTATGAGTTTGTGTGTGTTTCTGTGATTTCAGGTATTTTCTGGCTGAAATTGAGGGACCTGAGCAAAAATCTGATTCAGAGGCTGAAAAAGGATTGCAGATGCTGTTGGATTCTGACCTCTCTGCACTCAAAGTGGATTTTCTGGAACTACAGAAGTCCAATTGGCGCGCTCTCAATCGCGTTGGAAAGTAGACATCCTGGGCTTTCCAGCAATATATAATAGTTCATACTTTACCTGAGATTTGATGGCCCAAATAGGCGTTCCAAGTCATCTCAAGAATTCTGGCGTTTAACTCCGAAACTGGCACAAAAGCTGGAGTTAAACGCCCAAACTGGCACAAAAGCTGGCGTTTAACTCCAAGAAAAGTCTCTACACGAAAATGCTTCAATGCTCAGCCTAAGCACACACCAAGTGGGCCCAGAAGAAGATTTCTGCATTAATTACTGATTTCTGCAACCCTAGGCTACTAGTTCTCTATAAATAGGACCTTTTGCTATTGTATTTGACACACACTTTTCAGATCTTTACTCATACTTTCATAGTCCTTTTCACGTTTGGGGGCTGGCCTCACGGCCATGCCTAGACCTTGTTCTTATGTATTCTCAACGGTGGAGTTTCTACACACCATAGATTAAGGTGTGGAGCTCTGCTGTTCTTCATGAATTAATGCAATTACTACTATTTTTCTATTCAATTCACGCCTACTTCTTCTCTAAGATATCACTTGTTCTTCAACTTGATGAATGTGATGATCCGTGACACTCATCATCATTCTCACCTATGAACGTGTGCCTGACAACCACCTCCGTTCTACCTTCGATTGAGTGTGTATCTCTTGGATTCCTTAATCAGAATCTTCGTGGTATAAGCTAGAATCCATTGGCGGCCATTCTTGAAAATCCGGAAAGTCTAAACCTTGTCTGTGGTATTCCGCGTAGGATTCAAGGATTGAATGACTGTGACGAGCTTCAAACTCGCGAGTGTTGGGCGTTAGTGACAGACGCAAAAGAATCACTGGATTCTATTCCGACATGATCGAGAATCGACAGATGATTAGCCGTGCTGTGACAGAGTACGTTGAACATTTTCACTGAGAGGACGGGATTGTAGCCATTGACAATGGTGACGCCCAACATACAGCTTGCCATGGAAAGGAGTATGAATGATTGGAAGAAGGCAATAGGAAAGCAGAGGTTCAAGGGGAACAAAGCATCTTCATACGCTTATCTGAAATCCACCAATGAATTACATAAGTATCTCTATCTTTATTTTATTTTTTATTTATCTTTTAATTATTAATTCTTCATCACCATCTGAATCCGCCTGACTGAGATTTACAAGATGACCATAGCTTGCTTCAAGCCGACAATCTCCGTGGGATCGACCCTTACTCACGTAAGGTTTATTACTTGGACGACCCAGTGCACTATCTGGTTAGTTGTGCGGAATTGTGACAAAGTGTGATTCACGTTTGAGAGCTCCAAGTCCTTTGGCGCCATTGTTGATGATCACAATTTCGTGCACCAATCTCCCTTTCTCCATCATGGATCTAAGTGGAAATGAACAGTCCAGAAGGACTCTGGGGTCATATGCTAATCCCACTACTGCTGCATATGGGAGTAGTATCTATATACCTCCCATCAAAGTAAGCAGTTTTGAGCTAAATCCTCAGCTCATTGTCATAGTGCAGTAAAATTGCTAGTATTCCGGTCTTTCACAGGAAGAACCTACTGAGTTTCTGGCACAGTTCTTGCAAATTACTGACACAGTACGTGACAAGGAAGTAGATCAGGATGTCTACAGATTATTACTGTTTCCATTTGCTGTAAAAGATCAAGCTAAAAGGTGGTTAAAAAACCAATCCACAGCAAGCATAAGAACATGAAAACAGTTATCAGACAAATTTCTGAATCAATTTTTCCCCCCAAAAAGGATGACACAGCTAAGGCTGGACATCCAAGACTTTAAACAAGAGGATGATGAATCTCTTTATAATTCCTGGGAGAGGTATAGAGGGATGCTAAGGAAATATCCCTCTGAAATGTTTTCAGAGTGGGTGCAATTAGACATCTTCTACTATGGGCTTACAGAAAGAGCTCAGATATCTCTAGACCACTCAGCTGGTGGATCTATACACCTGAGAAAGACTATTGAAGAGGCTCAAGAGCTTATTGATATAGTTGCTAGGAATCAGCATCTGTACATAAGTAATGAGTCCTCCATGAAAGAGGAAGCTAAGGCAGTATTAACTGACTTTAGTCTTCAAAAACAAGTTGCTGAACTCAATCAGCAACTATCTTCTATAACAAGGCAGTTAGCAGAAGTTAAGGAGATGCTACAAGAAACCAAAAATGATAACAAGGATATGGAATCACAATTGAATCAAACAAAACAGCAGTTATCAAAACAGATAATAGAGGAGTGCCAAGCAGTTCAATTAAGAAGTGGAAAAACATTAAATACCTCAACTCAAAGTAGCAGAAAGCCAAGGAAAGAACAGCTGACAGAGGATGAGCAACCTGCTACCCAAAATCCCCCTGAGGACAGTAAGAGCCCAGAGAGGAATATGTCTGGCGATCAAACGCCAGAAAAAGGTGAAAAACTGGCGTTAAACTCCAATTCCACGTCCAGTTCTGGCGTCCAGACGCCAGTGAGGGATCAGACACCTGCAAGTGTTGATACTAACTCCCTCAAGAAGGCTTCTCAACCTGCCTTTGTAGGAAATCAACCTGCAGCAACTAAGGTTGAAGAATATAAAGCCAAAATACCTTATCCTTAGAAACTCCGCCAAGCGGAACAGGATAAACAATTTGCTCGCTTTGTAGACTATCTCAGGACTCTTGAAATAAAGATTCTGTTTGCAGAGCCACTTGAGCAAATACCCTCTTATGCTAAGTTCATGAAAGAAATCTTAAGTCATCAGAAGGATTGGAGAGAAACAGAAAAAGTTTTTCTCACTGAAGAATGCAGTGCAGTCATTCTAACAAGCTTACCAGAAAAGCTTAAGGATCCCGAAAGTTTTATGATACCATGCACATTAGAGGGTACTTGTACCAAGACAGCTCTATGTGACCTTGGGGCAAGCATCAATCTAATCCCTGCATCCACTATCAGAAAGCTTGGCTTGACTGAAGAGATCAAACCAACCCGGATATGTCTTCAACTTGCTGATGGCTCTATTAAATACCCATCAGGCATATTTGAGGACATGATTGTCAAGGTTGGGCCATTTGCCTTTCCAACTGACTTTGTAGTGCTGGAAATGGAGGAGCACAAGAGTGCAACTCTCATTCTAGGAAGACCTTTCCTAGCAACTGGACGAACCCTCATTGATGTCCAAAAAGCGGAAGTGACCTTAAGAGTCAATGAGGATGAGTTCAGGCTGAATGATGTTGAGGCAATGAAGCATCCAGGCACATCAAAAAACTGCATGCGTGTTAATATTATTGACTCCCTGGTAGAGGAGATCAACATGGCTGAGAGTCTCGAATCAGAGCTAGAAGACATCTTTAAAGATGTTCAGCCTGATCTGGAGGAATCAGAGGAAATAAAAGAGCCTCTGAAAATTCCTCAAGAAGAGGAGAAACCTCCTAAACCCGAGCTCAAACCACTACCACCATCCCTAAAATATGCATTTCTAGGAGAAGGTGACACTTTTCCGGTGATCATAAGCTCTGCTTTAAATCCACAGGAAGAGAAAGCACTACTTCAAGTGCTAAGGACACACAAGGCAGCTCTTGGGTAGTCCATAAGTGATCTTAAGGGCATCAGCCCAGCAAGATGCATGCACAAGATCCTATTGGAGGACGATGCTAAGCCAGTGGTTCAACCACAGAGGTGGCTAAATCCAGCCATGAAGGAGGTGGTGCAGAAAGAGGTCACCAAGTTACTGGAGGCTGGGATTATTTATCCTATTTTTGATAGCCCCTGGGTGAGCCCTGTCCAAGTTGTCCCCAAAAGGGAGGCATGACAGTGGTTCATAATGAAAAGAACGAACTGGTTCCTACAAGAACAGTTATAGGGTTGCGTATGTGTATTGATTACAGAAGGCTCAATATAGCCACTAGGAAGGATCACTTTCCTTTACCATTCATAGACCAGATGCTAGAAAGACTAGCAGATCATGAATACTACTACTTTTTGGATGGCTATTGATAAACCACTATTTCATGGTTTATCTTGTGCTCAATTGAGTGGTTTTTATCAACTCTTTACCCACTTATTCATACTATTTGCATGGTTTTACAATTGCCTTCCTAATTATGTGCTTTGATTGAAAACATGCTTATTTGGTCTTAATTTTGATATGTTTAATCTTCTCTTATTACCATTCGATGCCTTGATATGTGTGTTAAGTGTTTTCAGATATTACAGGGCAAGAATGGCTTGGAGGATGGAAAGGAAGCATGCAAAAGTGGAAGGAATACAAGAAATTGAAGGAACTGCTAAAGCTGTCCAGCCTGACCTCTTGGCACTCAAATGATCATAACTTGAGCTACAGAGGTCCAAATGAGATGGTTCCACTTGTGTTGGAAAGCTAACATCTGGGGCTTCGATTTGATATATAATTTGCTATAGCTGCCCCAAATCCAGGCAACGTGAACGCGTAGACGACGCTTCCGCGTCACTTTCCCGCGACCTGTATGTACCAGAATACACTGGGGGTGATTTCTGGGATGTTTTGACCCAGTTTTCAGCCCAGAAAACACATATTAGAGGCTATAAAGTGGGGGGATGCATCCATTCATTAACATGTCTTCTATTATTCACTTTTCATAATTTTAGATGTAGTTTTTAGAGAGAGAGGTTCTCTCCTCTCTCTTAGGATTAGGATTAGGATTTCTATTAGGAGTTGGATTTCATCTTCTTCAATTACAGGTTCAATGTTTCTTTTATTTATTTTTCCAATTTGGTTCATGAATTCTCATGTTTAACTTGATTTCTTTTATTAAATGCAATTTGAGGTATTTCAGATTTATCACTTCTTCTATTGTTTGTTATTAATTGATGTTCTAAGTTAGATCCGAACTTGATTTTGGAGTTGATTAATATTTGGAAACCCTTGAGTTGAATTACTCAAGAGTTAAATTGTAATTTGATTTATTGTTGGCCGGCTCTCTAGTCACTAACGCTAATCCTTCCCAAGGGAGAGGATTAGAACTTGTGAATAGAAGTAGACTTCCAACTTACCTGACTTTCTTTTACTTTAATTGGTAAAGGATAACTAAGTAGAAGCAACCTTCAATTATCAATTGATCTTGAGAAAAATCCAACAAGGATAGAACTTCCGATTGATCTCTCCTAATCAAGGCTTTTTATTGTTATTATTTTATTTCCTCTGCCATTGCTATTCTTGCTTTTTATCTTAATTCGAAATCCCAAAACACACTTTTCCATAACCAATAATAAATCACACTTCCCTGCAATTCCTTGAGAAGACGACCCGAGGTTTAAATACTTCGGTTATCAATTTATTTAGGGGTTTGTTAATTGTGACAACCAAAACGTTTGTAAGAAAGGATGATTGCTTGGTTTAGAAACTATACTTGCAACGGAAATTTATTCTGAATTCTAAACCGTCAATCATTCGTACTTCAAAATGGCGCCGTTGCCGGAGAATTGCAAACGTGTGCCTTATTATTGGTTATTGTAAATATTTGCTTTTTACTTGTTTATTTGTTTTTATTTTTGTTTTTATTTTTGCTTTTTCATAAATTAAGAGGTTATTGGTTTTTTATTTAGTTATTAAAAAAAATTTTTTCAAAAATTTGTTCTTCGTGTTCATCTTGATCTTCAAGTTGTTCTTAGTTGTTTTCTTCGTTTTGATCTAAAAATTTTAAGTTTGGTGTCATTTTATTGTTTTTCTCTTTCCTCATTAAATTCAAAAATTCAAAATTTCAAATTTCAAATTTCAATTTCCAAAATTCAAATTAAAAAAAAATTAATTCAAATTTCAAAATTTCAAAATTCAAATCTTTTTTTTTTCAAAATTCATATCTTTTTCAAAATCTTATCTTATCTTATTTCAAAAAAATCAAATTTCAATAACCTTTTAATTTAAATTTATTTTTATTTTTGTTTTTAATTTTTATTTACTACTATGAACTCTCACCCCTTTGGTTATGAGTCTAGTTACAATTATGTTGCAGGAAGAAGAAATTTCAATGAGAATAGGTATCAAGGTTGGAACAATCAAAGATGGGAGGAGCCACAAGGATTTGATCAACCCTCTTGGCGACAACCACCTCCAATGGACTATCAACAACCACCACCATATGCCTATGAACCCTTTCCTCAATATGACTTTAGACCACCATACTCACAAGCCCCTTTCCGCCAATCACCTCCATATGACCCTAACCCATATCCACCATACCAACCACATTATGAGCCATATGAACCATATCTAGAACCACCCCAATTTCAACCCAATTACTCCCAGGAGCCACCACCTCCATATACACCATGTCCATATCCATCTACCCAAGAGCCATACGATCCTAATCATGTGATCCAAGCGGAACAAGAATCAAGGGATCATCTCAATGAATCAGCGGATCGATTTCATGCAACTCGATATCAACTAAATCAAGCGATAAGTCAATTAGCTTCCCAATGCTCAGACACTCAAAGTACTCCCATGGCTACATGTGAAGAATCAATAAAAGAGCGTAGCATAAAGGAGACACTAGAAACTCCAATGGACAATGAGGAACATACTTTTGTACTGGAACAAGTGGAGGAAGCAGTAATTGTCGAAGAAGAAGAATTAGTTGAAGACTTAGGAGATGCTGAACCTCCATGGGAAAGTCAAGTTATAAAGCCTCTTTCAAGGATGTTTGAAATTGATGTTGAGGAGGGTGTACAACCTCCAAGGCATATCATGGTTGAAGACATTGAAGGGGATGATCAAGAGATGGATTCCATCATTGATGAATTCTTATCTACATTTGAATCATCTCCCATTGGACTTGACATGGAGATTAAAGGAGAAGAAGTACAGCCTCCCATGCCCTTGGTGAGCAATGAAAAAGAGATTGAATTGGAAGAAAGCTACCAAGAGGAAGAGGTTGATATTGAAGAAACTTGTAAAGAGGTGGAAGTTGTCAGAGAAGAGCACAAGGGAGTGGAGCCTGCAAATTTGTTAGAAATACTTCCCCATAAGTTGCCATCATCCTTCACAATATTCAAGTGGTTAAAATTCATATCCCTTAGCTTTCTAATTCCACTTGAATATGGGCTACTGGAGACGGATGATCAACTTAGAGCTCTTTGTGGCATTAAGAGTAAGAGGAAGATGGTCAGTGGTAAGAATTGTCCTGCAAGGTTCATTATGGTTGGAAGCTTTAAGTTTAAACACAAAGGTTGGTGTAGAGCTCAATTGAATGGGTCTGGGAAGTTGTTTGGACACTTCAGTGAGAATTCTAAAGCTGAACCACCCGGATGGAATCATGATAATCAACTTGAAGACGGGTGTAGAAACAAGATTTGGGATCCCGGAGGCCATTGGAATCACAAACATTGGTGGAGATTCCTAGATGAGTTCAAGCACAAGCCACCATAACAAAAGACTCTCCAAAGGTCCAACTTAAGGACAATAACTAAAAGTGCTAGGTGGGAGACAACCCACCATGGTATGATCGTTCCTTTTTCATTTTTATTTAGTTTTATTTGTTTTCGAGTTTTATTTAATTGTATTGAACCTGGAGTTTTTCATAACATTCATATTAGCATTGCATTCTGCATACTGCATTATTAAAAAAAAAAAAAAGCACAGACGCGACGCGGCAGCGTCGCTGACGCGTCCACGTCACCAGTGCGTTTTGAAGAAAAGAGAATTGGACAGAGAGTCACGCGAGAGCGTGGACGGAGGCGCGCTTTAGGCACAAACATGCCCACGCGGCCGCGTCATTCGGAAAAATAGCCTCCCACGCGTCCGCGTCACCCACGCGAACGCGTGCTCCAACAAATCGACGTAAAAGGGGTGCATGGCCGAAAGTTGTGCTGGAGTAGGGCTGGACTGGAGCTAGACGCACAAGCCTTACCACGCGAACACATGCCCCCTGCGTCCGCGTCATCCTCCAATCTTGGCCATTCACGCGATCGCGTCAACCACGCGACTACGTCACCCAAAAATTTGGCAAAAAGAATTTCAAACAGAGAGTTGCGCGAACGCGAGGCTGCACTCGCGCCAATCGCACAAATCAGACCACGCGATCGCGTGACCCATGCATCCGCGTCACCTGACCTTATCGCGCACCACGCGTCCGCGTCGCCTGGCCGCACAACTCATCCAAATCAGCACCAATTATCTTCTCTTTTCTTTTCTAATCCTAATTTCTTCTATCTTTTGTTCTTTCTTTCTTACTTTATTTCTTTCACTTCTCATTCCTTTTCACCTTCATTCTATTTCACTTAATTTATTTGCATACTTTCATTCATTACATTTTAATTTTGTGTATATTTTCTTTTCTACATTCATTATTTTTCTTTTGGTGTTGAATTTTCTTATTTCATTGTTGCATCTTCTCTTGAATTATTTTAGGTGCTTAGAGACTTGTTTTATTCTGGTTAGGTAATATTATCTAAATCAATGCCAATCTTTTATACCTGTATTACTTTTACATTGACATAAATTTATATTATCTCTCCTTACCCACACTCTCTTCTCTATTGTTGCAAATTTTTGCACTCTTGATTTGCCATGTACTTCTACTATTTTCTCACTTGCATGTTGTAGCTATCATTTAATTGAGACCCTCATTATTTGGCATTAACCTAACCATATTTTATTTTATCTTTATTTCTGGGTTACTGTTCTTCTTTTTCTCTTCTTTCAGGCTGGCCACCGAAGATGGAAAAAGGGAGAAACTTCTAAAAGGGGAGACAAACAAGTCCATCTGCACAATCCTTGAAGAAAAGCATCAGTTGGAACAACCCGTCCACCTGCACATCTCAGCATGCACCGAGGATGGTGCAATCTTTAAGTGTGGAGAGGTCGATATCAATCTCCATGGGTTAGTTACTCTTCTATCTCAACACCAATGGTTTATTTTCCGTGTTAGTTGTTGCATTTGCATGTTTGACTGCATGATTATTTGATTTTGTGCATATTTTACCACTTGGTTGAAGTAATATTTTCTTTTTCAAGAAACCTTTTAGAGCATTTCACTAATTTGAATAAAATTTAATGTTAAACTTGATTGAAGAAATATTTTACTGGAACATAGTTTAGAGGTCGAACACACAAAACCTGTGAGATTTTTTAGCCTATTTGAATTGATTGCATTTTACCAACCAATATTTTATTTTTGGTGTGTGTTTTTCTCTCTAAAATTGTGATCTTTGTCTTGCTTAATTCTATATTTCCATTATTTGATGTATGCATACACTTACATGATTGAGGCCTTTGTTTCACTGAGCTTACATACCCATATGGCCTTAACCTTTTTCATTATTCTTTGCAAACCAATGTTGAGCCTATTATACCCCTTTGTTCTTTACTTTAGCACATCATTAACTCTAAGCAAAAGACAGTAATGCCCTTAATTTGAATCCTTGGTTAGCTTAGACTAGTGAGAGTGCTTATGATTTAAGTGTAGAGAAATTGAATTTGGAAACATTTAGTTTGAGAATTGAGTATGTTAGAATTTTCTGAAAATGTGAAAAAAAATGTTTAGGACATGATTCATGTATCCAATAATTTAATCATATTCATTGAGAAAAATAAAAGAAAAAAATATTTATATATATAAAAAAAGAGAAGTGAGAAAAAGAAAAGAAAAAAGAGCAATTAAGCAAAAAAGGGGCCAAAATGCCCCCAAAGTAAGTGGTAAAAGCAATGCATATGTACTGTACTTGAAATTAGAATGCATGAATATGTGGAAAACATGGTTAATGGATAGTTAGATGTGGTATTATGATTACATGGATTGTCTAAAATTAGGTGGAAAGTTTAAGTTAATTAAGGATTCAGATTTTAGTCCACTTGGCCAAATACAATCCTACCTTGACCCTTACCCCATTACAACCCTTAAAAGACCTCTTGATATGTGTATCTGTGCATTAAATTTATGTTGATTGTTAAATGAAGAGCAAGCCTTAGAAAGCAAGGTTAGTAGAGAATTGAGAGAATCAAACCTAAAACACTTGAGTGATTAGAGTGCATACACTCCCAGTGAGGGTTCGATGCTCGATTCTTTGTTCCCAGCTTTCATGAGCTATTTTCTTCTACAAGCCTATTTGTACTTCTTTTTTATGATTTGAATTAGTGAAATCCAGTTCATATTTATTCTTGGAGAATTTATTTACTTTTAAACCAAGTAGGAAAAAGCATTCTTCATGTAGTTGGATTCATATAGATAGGTTGCATTTCATATTAATTTACCATTCCTCTTCATCTTTATAGCTTCTCTTGAGTTTACAATGAGGACATGCTAGTGTTTAAGTATGGGGAGGTTGATAAACCACCATTTCATGGTTTATCTTGTGCTCAATTGAGTGGTTTTTATCAACTCTTTACCCGCTTATTCATACTATTTGCATGGTTTTACAATTGCCTTCCTAATTATGTGCTTTGATTGAAAACATGCTTCTTTGGTCTTAATTCTGATATGTTTAATCTTCCCTTATTACCATTCGATGCCTTGATATGTGTGTTAAGTGTTTTCAGATATTACAGGGCAGCAATGGCTTGGAGGATGGAAAGGAAGCATGCAAAAGTGGAAGGAATACAAGAAACTGAAGGAACTGCTAAAGCTGTCCAGCCTGACCTCTTGGCACTCAAATGGTCATAACTTGAGCTACAGAGATCCAAATGAGATGGTTCTAGTTGCGTTGAAAAGCTAACGTCTGGGGCTTCAATTTGATATATAATTTGTCATAGCTTCCCCAAAGCCAGGCAACGCGAACGCGTGGATCACGCGGACGCATGACCTGGCAGAAACGCAATCCACGCAAACACGTGGACGACGCTTCCGCGTCACTTTTCCGCGACCTGTATGTACCATAATACGCTGGGGGCAATTTTTAGGCTGTTTTTGACCCAGTTTTCAGCCCAGAAAACACATATTAGAGGCTATAAAGTGGAGGGATGCATCCATTAATTAACATGTCTTCTATTATTCACTTTTCATAATTTTAGATGTAGTTTTTAGAGAGAGAGGTTCTCTCCTCTCTCTTAGGATTAGGATTAGGATTCTTATTAGGAGAAGGATTTCATCTTCTTCAATTACAGGTTCAATATTTCTTTTATTTATTTTTCCAATTTGGTTCATGAATTCTCATGTTTAACTTGATTTCTTTTATTTAATGCAATTTGAGGTATTTCAGATTTATCACTTCTTCTATTGTTTGTTATTAATTGATGTTCTAAATTAGATCCGAACTTGATTTTGGAGTTGATTAATATTTGGAGACCCTTGAGTTGAATTACTCAAGAGTTAAATTGTAATTGGATTTATTGTTGGCCGGCTCTCTAGTCACTAACGCTAATCCTTCCCAAGGGAGAGGATTAGAACTTGTGAATAGAAGTAGACTTCTAACATACTTGACTTTCTTTTACTTTAATTGGTAAAGGATAACTAAGTAGAAGCAACCTTCAATTATCAATTGATCTTGAGAAAAATCCAACAAGGATAGAACTTCCGATTGATCTCTCCTAATCAAGGCTTTTTATTTTTATTATTTTATTTCCTCTGCTATTGCTATTCTTGCTTTTTATCTTAATTCGAAAACCCAAAACACACTTTTCCATAACCAATAATAAATCACACTTCCGTGCAATTTCTTGAGAAGACGACCTGAGGTTCAAATACTTCGGTTATAAATTTATTTAGGGGTTTGTTAATTGTGACAACCAAAACGTTTGTAAGAAAGGATGATTGCTTGGTTTAGAAACTATACTTGCAACGGGAATTTATTCTGAATTCTAAACCGTCAATCATTCGTTCTTCATCTATTCAGGTTACAACCAAATTGCAGTAGATCCTCAGGACCAAGAGAAAATAGCATTCACATGTCCTTCTGGAGTGTTTGCCTACAGAAGGATGCCTTTTGGTCTGTGCAATGCACCTGCAACCTTTCAGATGTGCATGCTCTCTATCTTCTCTGATATGGTAGAGAAATTTCTGGAAGTCTTCATGGATGACTTTTTAGTATTTGGAGACTCATTCAGCTCCTGCCTTAACCATCTAGCACTTGTTCTGAAAAGATGCCAAGAGACCAACCTACTTTTAAACTAGGAAAAATGTCACTTTATGGTGACTGAAGGAATTGTCCTTGGGCATAAAATTTTAAACAAGGGAATAGAGGTGGATCAAACTAAAGTGGAAGTAATTGAAAAAAATTACCACCACCTGCCAATGTTAAGGCAATCAAAAGCTTTCTGGGGCATGCAGGATTCTATAGGAGGTTTATAAAGGATTTTTCAAAAATTGCAAAACCTCTGAGAAATCTACTAGCTGCTGACACGCCATTTGTGTTTGACACAGAGTGTCTGTAGGCGTTTGAAACCCTGAAAGCTAAGCTGGTCACAGCACCAGTTATTTCTGCACCAGACTGGACATTACCATTCGAACTAATGTGTGATGCCAGTGACCATGCCATTGGTTCAGTACTGGGACAGAGACATAACAAGCTTCTGCATGTCATTTATTATGCTAGTCGTGTTTTAAATGATGCCCAGAAAAATTACACAACCACAGAAAAAGAATTGCTTGCAGTGGTTTATGCCATTGACAAATTTAGATCATACTTAGTAGGATCCAAAGTGATTGTGTACACTGACCATGCTGCTCTTAAATATCTACTCACGAAGCAGGATTCAAAACCCAGGCTCATAAGATGGGTGTTGCTTCTACAAGAGTTTGATATAGAAATAAGAGAAAGAAAAGGGACAGAGAACCAAGTGGCTGATCATCTGTCCTGGATAGAACCAGTAGAAGGGGCGTCCTTTCCCTCTATTGAGATCTCTGAAACCTTTCTGGATGAGCAATTGTTTGCCATTCAGGAAACACCATGGTTTGCAGACATTGCAAACTATAAAGCTGTAAGATTCATATCCAAGGAGTATAGCAGGCAACAAAAGAAAAAAATTAATTACTGATGCAAAGTACTACCTGCGGGATGAACCATATCTCTTTAAGAGATGTGCAGACAGAATAATCCGTAGGTGTGTGCCTAGAGAAGAAGCACAGAAGATCATATGGCATTGTCATGGATCACAATATGGAGGACATTTCGGAGGTGAGCGAACAGCCACAAAAGTCCTCCAATGTGGCTTTGACGTCGGGATTTTTGCCAGTAAAAAATGTCATAAAAACAGTCGCGTTGTAGATATAGTCTCTAAACCGACAAAAATCCCTTCGTACAAATATTTTGGTTGTCACAGGTAACAAACCCCTTTTTAAATTGATAACCGAGTATTAAACCTCGGGTCGTCTTCTCAAGGAATTGCTGGGAAGTATGTTCTTATTATTGGTTATGAAGATTCTAAATTGGGGGTTTTGGAAGTTTGGGCAATGCGCACAGGTATATTTTCGAGTAATAAAAATAAATAAATAACTGTAAAATAAACTCTTAGCAAGGTATGAGAACCGGAAATTTCCTTGTTATCCTTATCAGATGTGATGAGAATTGGATTTTAATCCCACTTAGTTAAGTCAAGTGGACTAATTAGCTTGATCCTCAAGTCCTAGTCAACTCCTGTGGAGAGACTAGTGTTAGAGAAATCCTAGCTAAAGCAAAATCAGCCAATTTCAACCACTCCTGAGTTTGACAACTCAAGTGTTACCAATTACCTAACCAAAGCCAAAAAGGAGAAAATATCTAATTTAAATTAAAAGCAATCTTAAACAAAGCAAAATTAAATCTGAAAATTCCTCAAATTATATTAATAAAAGCAATCCAATCTAACATGAAAGATTTATGAATCAAATGGGCAACATAAGTAATTAACAAATAAAAGTATTAGAGTATCTAAAAGTAGAAGAGAAATAATAACTGAAGAACATTGAACCTGGGATTTAGAGGCACTCCTAAAACTAAGAGAAATCCTAAATCCTAATTCTAAGAGAGAGGAGAGAACCTCTCTCTCTAGAAACTACATCTACTCCTAAAATTGTGAATGTGAAGGCCCTCCTTATGAATGGATGCAGTCTCCCACTTTATAGCCTCTAATCTGTGTTTTCTGGGCCACAAACTGGGTCAGAAACAGTCCAGAATTCGCTGGTTTCAAATTTTGCCACGCTGGATTTCCGTCACTGCGACGCGGCCGCATGGATCACGCGGTCGCGTCACCTAGCGTCAGGGAAACTATAGCATATTATATATCAAATCGAAGCTCCGGACGTTAGCTTTCCAACGCAACTGGAACCGCGTCGTTTGGATCTCTGTAGCTAAAGTTATAGCCGTTTGAGTGCAGAGAGGTCAGGCTGGACAGCTTAGCAATTTCTCCAACTTCTTGCATTCCTTCCACTTTTGCATGCTTTCTTCCCATCCTCCAAGCTATTCCTGCCTTATAATATCTAAAAACACTTAACACACATATCAAGGCATCTAATGGTAATAAGAGAGGATTAATAATAAGCAAATATAAGATCAAAGAAGCATGTTTTCAATCAAAGCACATAATTAGGAAGGCAAATGTAAAACCATGCAAATAGTATGAATAAGTGGGTAAAGAGTAGACAAAAACCACTCAATTGAGCACAAGATAAACCATAAAATAGTGGTTTATCAACCTCCCCACACTTAAACAATAGCATGTCCTCATGCTAAGCTCAAGAGAAGCTATAGAAATGAAGAGGAATGATAGAGAGTATGCAATGCAACCTATGAATGTAACTACATGCTAAGATGTTTCTACCTACTTGGTTAAAAATAAACAAATCTTTCAAGAACAAATACGAACTGGATTTCACTAATTCAAATCATAAAAATGAAGCACAAATAGACTTGCAAGAAGAAAATAGCTTATGAAAGCAGGGAACAAGGAATTTGAGCATCGAACCCTTACTAGTAGTGTATACACTCTAATCACTCAGGTGTTTAAGGCTCGATCTCTCAAATCTCTACTAACCTTGCTTTCTAAGGCTTGCTCTTCATCTAATCAATCAACAAAAATTTAATGCACAGATACACATATCAAGAGGTCTTTTTAAGGGTTGTAATGGGGTTAGGGTCAAGGTAGGATTGTATTTGGCCAAGTGGACTAAAATCTGAATCCTTAATTAACTTAAACTTTCCACCTAACTTAAACAATCCATGTAATCACAGTACAAAATCTAACTATCCACCAACCATGTTTTCCACATATTCATGCATTCTAATTTCAAGTACAATTCATATGCATTGTTTTCAACATTTACTTTGGGGCATTTTGTCCCCTTTTTCTTATTTGCTCTTTTTCCCCTTTTTTTTTATACATAATTTTTCTTTTCCTTTTATTTTTCTCAATGCATATGATTAAATTATTGGATGCATGAATCATGTCCTAAACATTTTTTTCTTTTTTCACATTTTCAGAAAATTCTTAACATACTCAATTCTCAAACCAATTGTTTTCAAATCCGCTTCCCCACACTTAATTTATAAGCACTCTCACTAATCTAAGCTAACTAAGGATTCAAATTAAGGACATTATTGTTTTCCGCTTAGAGTTAATGATGTGCTAAAGTAAGGAACAAAGGGGTATAATAGGCTCAAATTGGTTTGCAAAGGATAATGAAAGGTAAGGCCATATGGGTATGTAAGCTCAGTGAAACAAAGGCCTCAATCATGTAAGTGCATGCATACATCAAACCATGGAAATATAGAATTAGGCAAGACAAAGATCACAATTTTAGAGAGAAAAATACACACTAAAACAAAATTTTGGTTGATAAAATGCAACCAATTCAAATAGGCTAAAAAATCTCACAGGTTTTGTGTGTTCGAGTTCTAAACCATGTTCCAATATAATATCTCTTCAAACAAGTGTAACATTAAATTTTATTCAAATTAGTGAAATTTTCTAAAAGGTTTCTTGAAAAAGAAAATATTACTTTAACCAAGTCGTAAAATATGCACAAAAATCAAATAATCATGCAATCAAACATGCAAATGCAACAACTAACTACAAAGAAAAATTTAAACATTGGTATTGAGACAAGAAAGTACTAACCCACGGAGATCGGTATCGACCTCCCCACACTTAAAGATTGCACCGTCCTCGGTGCATGCTAAGATGTGCAAGTGGATGGGGGTTGTGGTTTCTTAGCTGGGCTCTTTTTTGTTCCTTTCCTTGCCGGCGGTTGGGAGTAGCTTTCTCCTTTCCTTCCTTGGTGGCCATCCTGAAGAAGGGAAGAGAAAGTAAATTAAATTTAAATAGATATATAGCAAGGAAGAGAATGGAAGAGTGGTGATGGATGCACATTAGGATGTAATTGACATTAACACATGCTCTCGAGTACATGTGAAAAGCCAGCAATGAAAAATAGCCAGTGCATTGAAAGATAAGTGGATGCAAGGTGTTTATTGGCATGCCGGAAAAGGGCATGAGTAGCATAGACCAAGCATTACTTGTAATAAATTGCCATGTTTGTATTGACAATTATATTCAATTAAAATAGTAAAGGGAGTTTATAAAAAGCAAGCATTGAATAGTATAAAGTATAATAGAGAAGTGCATAATGCCATATGGGCTTTTTCACAAACACATAGCATGCATAGTAAATAAGCTATTTGAAAGTATTAAATTGAACATGCAAGCAACCCTTTAAAAAGTAATATATAATTGTCAAACAATTTGCAGTAATCCACAAGCATATAA